>NC_089525.1:32515620-32815620 GCF_963924715.1 Thunnus thynnus | reverse complement strand
TCCCCTCAAACACCACCATGTTTTTCCTCCCCTGCTGCTTTCTTCTTCTTCTTCTGCTAATAGCGGAGCGACCCCCGAGCTCGGGAGAGAGACGGAGTGTACGACTGTGGTTGAAAGCATTGATTATCACCAAGCAGTCCTTGATGGAGCTGTTTGGCTTGATGCGTGTAATTGTGGTGTAATTAAACATTGACACAGGGGCTTTAACGGAGGCCTGTCAGAACTCTCTGACCTTCTCAGCAGCTCGGAGAGGTGAACACGCCATTTATTCCTGCCGGAGGGGAGACAGAGGAGGAGGTTTGCTCTCTCTACTGGATACGAGTTCACAGCAAAGTCTTTATGAGGTGGATGAGTGTCTCATCTATAATGAATACGGCTAAATACACTCTTTCACTCACAAGGTTCAGTCGCTGCTCAAAACATAACAGTAGCAAACATTTGCTAATAAAAGATCCTCAGCAACATGTGAAGGGCAAATAATCAATCAGAAATATGAAAATCAGCTACTATGAGGCTAATGAAAACACCTTTAAAGGGGACATTTTTTTCTTTTTATACTGTTTTGATGTCAGATGTTAAACTTGAGGTGACTGTATGTAAAAATGCTGCCTGCAAGTCAAAATCCAGGGCTTTTATTTGTAAAGTTACCTCTACTTCCTCCTCTTGATGACATCAGCTCATCGCACATGCCCACAAACGTCCGTCTGTTCTTTAATCTTTGAGTTTTTAACCTTAATCATGCAAAAAATTTCCGGTAGAGCCCCAGAATATGAATACATGGACCTGGAAACATGCAGAATATGTGTCTTTAAAGTTGTTGAAAGGCATCTTTGACTTAGTGTGATAATCAAACTGATTTGACTTTTTTTCCACTTTAGTAATCTAAGATTCAGAAATATGGAGGCTACCTGACAGAATGTTGTAAAGGTTGATTTTGACTTAGAAACATTTAGATTTTCAGAATGTAAATGACAAGAAACTCAGTTCTTCTTCATACAAAATCACATTTTGATGTATCTTCGGTGCCAAGGAGGCCCTGGCGGTTCCCCGCTGCTCAGATCTGCAGGTTACATTATGAGTAAGACAGACACAACTTTACTTACGGAGGTAAACATAAACAACATCCCTCCCTCACTGTTTCCATCTTTGGCACGAGCTTCTTTTGCTGAACTTCTACTTCATCAGGATCATATTTGTTCCATCTGTTTTCTTGGCAGCTGCGGTTCTGGTCAGAGCAGTGTGAGCATCACCTGCGGATGAATTGAAATCTAAAATGTAAATGTATTTTATTCTGAGCTCTGTGTGTGTGTGTGTGTGTGTGTGTGTGTGTGTTGTAGCGTGCAGCAAACACATCAGGAGGTAAAGAAGGGGCACAACGCCTCGCTGTTGCTGCAGAATCATTTCCTCGTGCATTTACATGCAAATTCGGCCCCCTCTGCCGCCTCTCTGCAGCCACAATGGAGCTCAGCAAATCATTGTCTCATCACAGAGAGATGGATTTCATCCCCGGGCCTCACGGATGTGGAGGAGAACCGGGCTGAATTCATATGTCGGAGCTCTCTGCGGCTGCCACCGAGCCAGACTCCTCGTCCTCCATCATGGAGGAAGGCAAACAGCCCGGGCCCTTTAGCATTTGTGCAAATGTCAGAGAAAAGGACAGATCTCAGGAATTAACAGCAGCAGAGGTGGAGGAAAGCTGAAAAACCTTCTCCAGAAGAAATGGATGGACTCATGGTGCCAGCCCGCTGGCTTCTCTCTCACACGCACACACACAGATTTATCAGAGGAAGTTCAGAGCCAAAAAGTTAAACACTCATAGAAGACGTAATGAGATGAAATGAGCAAAAAGTTTGGTTGTGGCTGTATTTTGTTACATTTTACACTTTTTTATACTGTTTTTATAAAATGTTTTAATGTTATGATGTCAGATATTTATGCGTAACATAATCAAAAGTCCAAAACTTGATGTAAACATGTAAAAATGTTTCCTGCCAGTCAAAACTCAGGGCTTTAACCTACTCTGACAGATTGTTTACATGCCCTCAAATGACATTCTGTAGCCTTGGTTGCTAAGGTGGTTGCTAAGGTGTTTCCAGGTGATGTTCACCTGATTTTAAGGATTTTGTTGTTTAGTTTTATGTTCTCCATCATGTTTTCTTTAACATGTTATTCCTTAGAGTTTCATGTCTGTAATCCATAAATAAATCACATCATGCACATATCATAACTATATAACTGTTGCTATGGTTACAGACCTGGTACCAGTGGGGGGTCACTGAGTCCACTTGTTATTCCATGAACTCGAACACAATTACAAGACGTTTAAACGCACCATCTTTGTTTTATTTTAAATGGAGAATCAGCCAATTTGTAATGCTGAATAAAACAGATGATTCTGTCCTCTAAATGAGAAATAATTTTTAATCAGGACTTCAGATGTCTCCTATTATCACCAGTAACTCATTAAGTGCTTTCACTTTCACTTCAGCCGGTAATTCATCACAGACGTTCGGTTTCTTCAGCTGCTGGATGTTTAAAGTTTGGACTGAAGAAAAAAAAAAAACTCCCTAAACCAGCAGTTTTGTAACAGAAAAGCTGCTTTAACTGAAGCTGAGGTCATCTGTGATGTCACATCTCACACTCCTACATACAGGAACCCGAAAGACCTTCAGAGAGTTAAAGTTGAACCTGAATGGAAGTCAGCTAGTTGCATTGTGGGGGTAAAAAAAAAAAAAAAAAAAAACCAGCAGCAGAAATCTCCAGTGAGAAGTCTGCTGCCAAGTTCCTGTCAAACTCCAAAAAACTGATAACTGCAGCAAGAAAAAAAAAAAAACAGAACAGACAGCCAGTGCTGCTTCTCTCAGTCCTTTTTCTGGATCTTTGTGAACAGAATTATGAGTCTCTGGTGGTGTTGTTCGGAGAGAGCGGAGCCCTCACTAATCTTTGGTGACTTCAATGTTATCTTCAGCCGGGCGGGCGGGCGGGGGTCTTTTTTTTTCGGCGGGCCCTGCAGGGGTGGGGGGGGGGGGGGCGTCTCCTGTGAGGAAAATCTCATTTTCTATTGAGTGTGCTGCTCTATTCAGAGTGGAAATGCCTCCTCATTAGAGCAGAGCGTCCAAAGAACATCAAATCATCACATATCAATTGGATTACGTTATCGTCCGAATTGGATTTTTTGTTTGGTGCGTCTCCAAAAAAAACCAAAAGAGAGTGAGACTTTGACCCGGCGTGAAGCCAGATGGGATCTGAGTTTCTGAACGTCTCTGTTTGGACCAATGACTGATTGCTTCTCTTAATTACTCCCCCGTCTGTGTCTCTCTGTCTGTCTCTCTCTGGCTCTTTTGTCTCCTGCCTGACTGTTGACTTCTGAAGGTCTGTGTTTGCCCTTCAATCAGTCGGCTCCAGTTTTTCTTTTTTTTTTTCATTAAAGTTGAATTAAAAAAAAAAAAAAATCATCTGAAAAGACTCAAATGAAGCTGAGATAGCTCGAGCATCAAACAGCAACTAAATTGGATTCATCATTATCAGAACAAAAAAAAAAAAAAAAACTTGTGTGAATACAGAGCGAAGGAGAATAAAACATTTAATATTTTCTCTTGCTGGACAAAGAGCTGCTCTGTAGGAAGACAAGAATTATAATGAATGTCTTTATATGAAGGTTCAGTAGATAAACAAACAAATCTTAAAGGATCAGGCTACATTTTTCCTATTACTGATATATCTTATTCCTCCGTTATCGTCCAAAAAAGCTACATCAATTAGCCACGCCGCTGCACCGGGTGACACGCTCCTTCGTCCCTGACGACGGCGGTTAGCGTCGCTTGTTCGGAAACAGCTCCGGTCCTGCGGCCTGACAAACCGAATGAGCCGCTCGTCTCACTTCGTTATTCAGCCTGACGTCGTGTTTATGTTCAGCTGTTTGACAAGTTCAGTCATCGAGACGGATAAGCGGTTATTTCTCTCTAAATCAACTTATAAACCTGTACGACTTGCAGCCGACTCATTCATGCCTTTCACTATTTTTTGGCATGAATGAGATGGTATTTTATTGGCTCTCATTGGCTCACTTGTTTTTTTTTTCCAACATGACAAACAGATGCTTTTCGAATGAACTGAAAAATCACAGATGCAGTGATTCAGAGGTCTGGAAGGTTAAAATGATTTTTTTTACTGAACTTAACAAAACAGTTTGAGCACAAAAGAGACTGAACTTACTAGAAATGTTCCAGTGAGTTGTTTAAACAAAATTGTTCAGAAGATATAAGAAAATAATTTTAGCTCAAAAGTTAATTTACTCGCTTTTAGGAGGCTTTTTACAACCATGAGGTGCAGTTGAAAGCTCCCAGAGCTGATACTGATAGTAATAATACTACAAAACTGTACTAATATTATATTTTTTCTTTTTTTTTTCATATTGCTGTTATGCTTTTACTCCTCCTCCTCCACCTTCCAGATGTACTTTCAATTTTTAACAATAGTAAATTGTTCTCTGAACTTGTTTCTGGTTGTTTCCTTTATTACTAAAACACTTTAAAGTACATTTTGTGTATGAAAGGTGGTTTATAAAAGTTTATTCTAACTATATTATTATTATTATTATTAATGCAGACTCATTCTATTTCAAACCAAGTGCAGGGCAATTTTATTAAAGGTTAAAATTTATTATTATTGATTATTTCTTTTTAATTCTCTGTTACAAGAAGTGCTTCCTGTTGCATTACATAAATAAACTGCTGTGGAAATTGTTATTATTATGGTAGAAAACTGAGAAAGTAGAAATGGAAAAACAAAAGCAGACTTTTTAGTTTCACCCCACACACTAGAAAACTGCCTACAGTGAAAATATCTGTTATTATATTTTGATATTATGGGTCTGTTTGCTTCTGTGTGCAATTTATTGTTTGCTATGATGAGTTTTGTACTTTTTCATTTAACAAAAGCATCTGTAGACAAAAAATACAGTCTGACTCCTCTGAACTGAAACTGTCCAGTTTTACCTGCTGGGACTGGAGTTTAATATTCATTCAAGACATCCCAGTGGGACCAGTGTCGTCTCTGGGGCTTCAAACCAGACAGGAGACGAAGAGGAGGAGGAGGAGGAGGAGAGGACGGGTATCAGTCAAAATGTTGAGAGGTGTGAAAGGTACAGCAGGAGAGAGGAGGAGGCGAGGAAGGAAGGACAGACTCTTCCATTTTTTCCTCAGTTTTTGTCTCCCAAGAAAGAGAAGAAACAAAAGAGGAAGACCAGACGAAGGAGGACGAAGGAGCAGGGGGGGAAGTAATCAGTTTAGATGTGGGAGGTGTAAAAAGAAAAACACAAAAAAAAATCTGTAAAAGAAATGAAGGAGAGAAGGAAATGTGTGAGTGGAGCATGAAATGATTTCTATACTTGACAGACAGACTCATAAACATGAATCTATAATATGAATCTCCTTCTTACAACAAAGAGGAGATGAATGAATGTCAGATGGCAGGCGGAGCAGAAGCAGGAAGCAGTAATCCAGTTTCAGGTGTAGCTGCAGTAACGTTAGACAGACCTCTGTCAGCTGATATTCACTTCAATTCAATAAGAAGTGTTCTGGTAAACCTCAAACCTGACAGGAACCAGTCTGCTTTATTTCCAGTTTCACTGATATTCCCCATAAATTTCACCTTAACGAGGTTTCATGTTCAGATGTAAACTCACCTGATGTGTTGTCATGGTGAGGCAGAGGATGTTAAAAGTACACCATCGATTCTGCATCACAGAATATATCTTCAACACATTCTTCTTGGTTAAAACCTGGCGCCTGTTACCCACAATGCAACACGGCCACTGACAGCTGGGTGGTAGCTTGGGGTTTGTTATGCTAGTAATTTAGCCTGGAGATGCAGAGATGTGGAGCTACAGATGTCTGGTAATCTCACTTCTCTTTTACTTCAGCCCCACCTGACGCTGACTCAAGTGACATCACTTGAGGCAATTTATCAGATTTCACACGGCTCAATCTGGAGACATAAAACACTTATAGAACACTTAACACACATATAGAACATGAAACACGCTGAGTTAAGGTCTTTGCACACCAAGTCCGTTTTTTTCGTTTGTGTTTTTTTAATCTGTCATCCGACAAAAATCGTTATGTACAGAAACCTCGCACACTGAGTCCGATGCGTTTTATTACTGTATTCGTTGTGAAAATTCGCTAAATGAGGCAAAATGGAGTCGTCAAGCAGTGAGGATGATTTTGTGGTCCTCTAAATTCTTGAAAGAAAGAGAAAGAACCACACAGTAAAAACAAGACCACCACACACACACACACACACACACACACACACACACACACACACCTGATCACAGGTGATCGGCCTTTCGACTGGATCCGCAGATATTCAGAGCACAGCCTCAAAACGCTGCAACATACAGACAAGATCATGATCAACAGTCGTCCTGTGATCAGTCTGTGTGTAACTTCTCTGCTGGAGCTGATGGTATCAGTGTTTCCAGGCTGTGCTGTTTGCGTGTACGGTGGCTCTGAGTGGTCAAACAACTCTGTAAAGGCTTTTAACGGATGCAAAAAAATGCAGAAACCTGCTCTGAAAACTTTAATGACGGACGAAACTTTTGGAGTCGGTGTGTAAACGTGATCGACACAACATTACGATGAAAAAACGGACTTGGTGTGCAAAGACCTTTACCCTTTAAGAATTTCTGTATTATTTAATAGTTATGATGTTTTTATAAATAATTAAGACTCTTGGTGTTAACCTTTGACCCCTATGAAATCACAACAGATAGTCACATGATTTATGTTGAGTAAATGTTTGTTTTCACCGATGTTACTTATTGTTTATGATGTTATAAGCTGATAGTTGTTCTCAGTTTCAGATTTCACTGCTTTGTTTGATCACTGTTGGCTGAATTATTGTTATTATCATATTTAACATTTGTAGAGTTCTAAAAAAATGCATTTTGTAATTTTCTAGTTAAACCTACATGCAAATAACCAATTCATAAAGTCAAAAATCCACATCAATCATATCATCATTTTCATTTTATTCTGAAAAAAAAAAAAAAAGAAAATACATCCATATTTCGAGACAAGGTCGTTTCAGACCTGAGATTGTAAAACTTTTACTGATCTCAAGGTTTTATAGCTTGTTTTGTAGGTTTCCAGTCCGTCTCCTGGTTTACAGTATCAGCCCTCATGAGGCAGACTGCTGCTGGTCTTCCTCAGACGGGGCCCTTCTCACGGCCCCCAGATGTTTATTGGAAACCGCTCGAGGACTCTCAAAGTCAGTGTTGTTTTTATTGTTTAAAAGCCTCCTCGAAACTCAAGTTTTATCATTTGGCCTTCTTCCAACCATTTCCTTATATTTCTTTAAAGTAATTATTTCATTGCTTTTCACTTATTTATATATTTTCATTCTAACCATCTGGTATTTTTTGTTTTTATGTTTATTGCATAAACAAGATTTCTTGTCCTCGTCACTCTCCTCTCCTCCGCTTCCACTTCACTCTCCTTCTTTTCTATCCTCTTCCCTCTTCCTCACCTCTTTAAATGTTTGTCCCTCGAATATTAAGTGAGTTAACTCAATTCCTTGCTTCCTCTCCTGAGCAGTCATCCTCCTTTTTTTTACTCCCTCCTCCCCTCCTCTGTCTTCCGTCACTCCTCTCCACGGCAGAGCAGAGGAGGAGCGGATGATGATGATGGTGGAGGAGGTGGAGGAGGACGGACAGGCCGACACGCTGCCAGTCGTCACCCATTAGAGCGCCGCTCCGTCTTCCTCCTAGAGATCAATGGGCGGTGTAATGAAAGCCAAGCGCTGCCTCGCTGTGACACATGGCGAGGAGGAGGAGGGGAGGGGTAACGGCCAGCCAATGAGGCAGCAGCGTCGGTTGGGGTCCCTGTGTATGAAGGTAATAATCCAGCTGATCGGTGCCCGATAATGATATTATTAACCTGATCCACTCCGGTGTGATCTGATTTAAGTTTGATCGATTGAGACGATCAATAAAACACTGTGAGAGCTTATTAACCTGAACTGATTCTAATGAAAACACACCGATCTCATTCCAGATACACACACATGAATATCATACAGACCTCGCTCCAGCGAAGAAATGTATTTTCAGTCTCAGGATAGTTTATGTTCCAATTTGAAAATATCATCGATGCAAAATGTCGTCTTTAAGAGGAATCATCCTCCGAAAATCAATCAAGTCCTAGTTGGCAGTTTACAGAGAGTTTTATTTACTTCAGTCTGAGGAGGAAGAAGAAATCAAAACCTTCACTTAAGTAAAAGTTGCAGAAGAAGAAAAATAACTTCACCAGTCAAAATCCTATGAACACGTCTGAAGCCACTGATGGTTCTGGTGTCATGTGTCCATGTTGCATCTCAGTTTAGTCATTTAAGAAAGAGAACAGCTGAGGCTGATGGGATACTTCTGCTGGTATGTTGTTTATTTTGTTATTGCATGTGTTTTAACCGTAGACTGTATAAAAATATGGACGTAGTTACCGTGACATCACCCGTTGGTTTCTGAAGAGCGGTTTTGAAGCTCAAAGCGAGCCGCTCTGGCCGTCGCCATCTTGGCAGTGCATGACGCTGCCTAACTCTCAGCCAATCAAAAATGGGCAAAGAGGCGGGGCCGAATGGCTGAAACAAGCCACCTAGCGGCTGGCGGACCTGTCACTCAAAGCAGCCATGTCCTTCATTATGCATAACTTTACGGCTTAATAAATTTAAACGGGTGAGTTATAAAAAAATTCACCTCCCGTACAGTTGTCATGAAAGAGGAAATTAGCTACAGAGACCAAAACCGTTGTTTGTACCAGACTGTAAACATGTTTATTTCTGCTGTAAAGTTGGGCATTTTAACATGGGGGTCTATGGGGATTGACTCGCTTTTGGAGCCTCAAGTGGCCATTCAAGGAACTGCAGTCTTTGGCACTTCTGCATTGGCTTCATTTTACAGCCCCGGAGGTTGTAGCTTGGTTTTAACTTTGCCTAACTTAAACATCTGCCATCTCTCAAGTCCATTGTAGTCCTTTCACTGAGAAAGGACTACAATGGACTTAAGCTTTTAGCTTTATTGTGTTTTTTTCCTCAAAAATTTAATGAAATATCCGGACCACAGACTGTATAACGTAGCGAGATGTGACGTCAACCGTTGGTTTCATCGGTGCTGGTTTGAAGCCCAGAGTTGCAGCTCATGGTCGGCTCCATCTATTCCGTTTGGAGCCAGGATCTTCTGAATAACGAGTTTGAAGTTTTGCCTTTCATACTCTGGAAATACGCCCCGCTACCTCAGTCTGAAGCTAACGCTAGCTTACTGGGAACACCGAGTGCTGCATACTTGGGCTAACGTTAGCTACTTTAGTCAAATTGTGCTAACAGGGCAAGTGTCATAATCAAGTAACATTAAACCTAGTGAAATGTTGTGACGATAGTTTGACTCAGTGCGAGCCGGGGAGAGCAGCAGGTGAGCCAACTGTCAATCACAGCTGTGAATCAACGCCCACACGGCAGACATCAAAGCTACTATAAGTTTTCAAATCTTATTAACGGAGCAATAATTTCCAAAATGACCACCAGCGCACTTATTAGATGAATTTAGGGATTGAGACCATAATGACTCATTAAAAAAATAATTATCTTTGTATTTCTAGAGAGAAGTTGAGGCTTTTTGAACGGGAGTCAGTTGGAGCAGCTTGCGGCCGTCGGTGGAACTTTAAGGTACTTCAGCTGCCACTTGCTCCAAACTGATAAAATGAAACTGGTGAAACGTCTTTTGGAGTCATTTGTATTAATCTCACTAGAGGACTCATGGGGTTCAGGGGGGGCAAAAAATACAATGAAATTGCCCCCTAAGGTGCCCCCACAGTAGAGCGAACATGATAAAATGCCCTCTAAGATGCCCACACAATGGAGAAAACATACCAAAATCTGGAATGAAGCGCCCTCATGGGCCCTTTCAGTGGGAGAAAATGTAACAGTGCTCTATATAAAGTTCCCTTATGAGATATAATGCAGTGCTATGAGCTGCCATTGTAACGGGGTGAGCTGGAGGTTCTGTATGGGTGTCCTTCTAGTGAAGTGCCATTTAGGGTGGCCCCAAGTCTAACGTGTGAAAGTGCAGAATCGGGTGTCCTTCAAATGAATGAAATAAACATGCTGAAGTTTTCTATAGGGTGCACTGTGCGGGAGAAAAACATGGTGAAGTGCCTCCCAGTGAAGAACATAAGATACTTTGCCCTATAAGATGTCTTCATGGTGGAGTAAACTGTCCATTATGGTAGAAATGAATGTATCCTTTATGTAGGCTGAACATTAGGAGACAAAGCACCCTTAAAACATGTTGTAGTTGTTGTAGCTGACATTATTCTATTCATTTGATTTTGGTACAGTCCTTCCCAATAGTTTGCTCAGTCACACCCCCTCTAGACTGTTCTATTGTCTTTGGATCAATGGTCTGAGCTGTAACATTGATCCTACTACTAATTTGTGAGGCAATTAAAACAAAGGTATGGATTAAATATTACTGAGGATGCTTTACTTATGTATGCAGATTGTATTTTCCAAGTTGGTTTCATATGTAGGGCTGTCCAAAGCTGTTTAACATGCTTAACAATATGCTAGATGGATAGTAGCTGGCTAGCTAGATATATATATATATATTTAGCCATTTCTATGCAAATTATTTGGAAATCAACCTTGTGCTGTAGTAAAACCTTAAAAGGAAATCAGAGTATTCTTTTGTTAAAATGCGCTTACAACCCTTTAGCTCGGATTAACTTTGCACTTGTAGAGAGAGAGATTAGCGTTGGGTTACTCTATGATTACAGGACGCCAAGAAGAGACAATACAGAGGGATCTGCAGCAAAAAATGCAGCTAGAGGCAGCAAGGGAGGAGATGAGAGAGATAAAGGTATGTTTGCTATGTCTATTAGCAGTTAGAGGGATGCCCAGTAGAACTTAAACCTCTGCATGTTCCTTTCATGAAACTGTTATGAGATCTGGAAGAGAAACCTTTAGAGCAACGTTTCTCACAGACAAAACCCATCAAAATAAAAGCTACATCGCCAGTGACAGCTGCATCAGTCCAGCGAACGTTCCCCAAACTGAAGATCAAGACCCAGATTACAAACAGATGTGCAGAAGAAAGACTCTCAGATCGTCTGCTGTTGTCCGTTGAGAGGAACGTCCCAACTGACCGTAACAAGGTCATTTACAAGACTGCTCAAAACAGCTGATTCTCAAAAGGTTAATAGTTCCATGTTTTTACTACAGATGTTTAAAAAGTAAAACCTTTTTTATGCAGAGGTGTATTAAAAAGGATGTAGCCTTTTTATCAAACATGCATCGTTGTTCTCCTCTGATGGGGCCCATTGAATGTATCAGGTGTCTTTTATATTATTTTTCAGACAGCCTGAGTCCTCCAATTATGAATCTCGTTTAAGACCAAATCAGAACACTGTGGTACTAAACTCTTCTAACTTTCTTCACCCTCTCTCTCTCTGTATCCATACCTTTCTTCCCTGTACTTTCCAGCAGCAGCAGCAGCAGCAGCACAGTTTAATTTTTCCAAACAGTTCCTGTGGGGACGGAGCAGCTGCAGTAAAGCAGGAAGGCTATGAAACCTGGGAAAGGACATTTCTGTAATTCACTGGAACATTACGATTCCCAGCTGAGTCTGAAAGAGTTCAGTTTAAGTGCTGGCTGCTGAGGTGTCTTCACTACCTGATTTACACTCGTTCATTTATTCTGTTTGTCTTTAAATGTAAATCCAATAAATGAAGAAGTTTGATGGTGGGAACATGGAGTCTTCCTCAGAGCTTAAACACTGACTCATTGGAACAAAATGGATCAAATCTGAAACTTAACTAAGGTTAACTTTTATCTAGTTGATACAAATCCTACCAAAACAGTAAAAGTTGTGAGGAGGAATTAAAAGTCCCATTTGTTTTACTCATAGAGGATGTTTAGTGACTCATATTCGGAGTTCTTCTCAGGTTTGGGTCATCATGAAACTCTCCCAGTTGAATCCTCAGTACAAAAGACTGAGACATGCATTAGAAAATATCTAAAAAGTTGAAGGCAGAAGCCTGTGGACATAAAAACCTCAATGTAGATATTAACTACAACTCCCATGGTGCATTTCAGCAAGAAACATCCATTCACCTTAGCTTAAAGTTTTGTTACTTTTAAATTCTAGGTACATTTTGGATGAAATCAGCAACTGTGGGGCTAAATAGTATATTATATACTATAATAATAATATTTAAACCCGTCAGCATGTCAAAATGACAATTAAAATGTAATAAATAAAACTTTACAACATTACCCCTGTATGATTGTTACATAATCTGGCGGACGTGTGCATTTCCAGCTCTATATTTATATTCTGGGGCTCTACTGGAATATCTTTGCATGATTTCCAGTTAAAAACTCCTAATTTATCTTCTACTGGTCCTTTATGCAGCCCCTCAGTTCAGCCTCTGTCTGAAACAGGCCGTTTTAGCTCCTGTCTCTTTAAGGCCCCGCCTCCCGATGAGCCCACTCTGTTCTGATTGGTCAGCTTTCAGGAAGCTCCCTCCTAGTAACAGGATTTCACTTCTTTTTCACCTTCTTTACTCCAAATATCAACTTCTCAAATCCATCCGTACATGTTGGAGCTAATCCAGACAACGCAAACAACACACAGAAACACCTTAGCAACAACATTAACAAGGCTTCAGTTTATGAGCGTCAGTGACGAGCCGACGTTAGCGAGGTAGGAAACTGGACACTGACTTGACTTGCAGGGAACATTTTCACAAACATTCACCTCAAATTTTGGGAACTTTGACCACTTTTAACATCCGACATCATTACAGTATATAAATAACAGAAAATCACAAAAAGCTGAATATGTCCCCTTTAAATGTCCCCGCAGAATTTGCGGGTGTAGTTACTATTAATAGAAACAATTGAGATGGAACTACAGAAAGGGTCACAACTCTACTGCTCTGCAGCAGCAGTTGGTTTCAGTCGAACATTTCTGTTGCTAGTAGCAACCCCTCCGGCACACAGCTCTTTTGCAGTTTCCAGTTTCATTGATATAGTTACATGCATACAGCTTTTCTTACCAGAGCTGTGACCCAGCAGATATTGACAGGCATCTTTTTTATCTACTCCTTGTTTGATCATTTATCTACACTTCTTCACAGAACATTCATAATATATTTATCCTCTGGTGTTTATGCCTTCAGCTTTGACCCGACGAGAGAGTTACTTACTTTATTCGACTAATTTTTCTCTTTTTTTGATGAGATGAAAAAGATGATATCAGGCTGTTTTTATGAGCCTCTGCTATTAGCATCTCTGTGTTTAAATGAGCATTGTCTGTCTCAGCTGCAAACATGTGGTGGTGATGACCTGGCTGCAGTTTGCAGTAAGTTTAGTATATCAACCTGTTAAAGACTGTTACCCATCTGCTCAGACGCAGAAGGAGCTGACTGAACTCTGGGCCTCAGATGGATTTCACCTCGGGCATCTCAAACAGCTTTTCCACTAGAGTCTCTTTGAGTTCTTTAAGCTAATGTTTATCCATATTTACATAGACACACCACCTTCAAACTCGGCCACATTTATCCAGAATTACAGCTATTCAGTCCGAATATACCAGACTGTTACTGAATAGAGGTCAGTCCCCTTTTTTTCACAGTTTTTCATGTGTAAATAATAAAAAAAAAAAAGATGGAGGAAAAGTGGAGCAGAGATGTGACCTGTACATTTCTAAAGGAGGAGAAAGAGGTTATTTTTTTAGTTTTTTATCTCTGCTGAAATGCCTGTTTGTGTCTTTTCTTTTGAAATGAATCCAGTTTAGGCGAGCGAGTGCAGCGCATTGTTGAAGCTCATTTCCTGCAACTGTGTTTTTTTGGGTTTTTTTCATACCAGGTACTGTATTTACCAGCCTTCGTCAAACAACCTTCGCTTCCTGTGTGTGTGTGTGTGTGTGTGTGTCTTTCTTCTCTCCGGCAGCAGACTGTCCTTGCAGAGCGAGAGAGGACGACTTCAGCTTCTCCATAAATCTTCAGGTACGACGGAGCTCAATTAGCGGCGACAGCGTGCTCCGAAATGTCATTGTCTTTTGTTGCTGCCAGGCAATTACTGTTAAATATCTTTTATTGTTGTTTGTGTGTGCCGGAGCCAATTCTCATTTAGCATTCAAAGGCAAAAGTGCAGCCGGTGTCATTAAAAAGGGGGCTGAAGTCATTAGAAGCCGCCTACCTACCTACCGCTCACTCATCGACACCAAAGAAACGCAGAGTGTTTTTAGAGAGAACTGAAGGGGGACAGATGGGAGGGAAAGGGGTCAAAGGTCAGAGCAGGGTCTCTCGAAGATGGGGCCCACTTGAAATGCAGGAGGCCTACATATAAACTGTTGGAAAAAAAATGGTCTTAAAATCAGGTCAAGATCTGTTTTTCCTGGTTTGTGTTTGGCTACTTTGGCTCAAGTTTTAGGAAAAAGTTTGGATTGTTCTTTGGAAAAAAAAAAGCAGAGAGACTGGAGGGAAATAATAGAAAGAACCAGAGTTTCTGGTGAGTTCAGTCAAAGGCTAAACTGAACTCAGACACACAGGCGGGCTGACATACAGTTGGAAATTTTGGCAGCCTGGGGGCGAATAAACACAAACGGTACAGCGGTCATCCTCATGTGAGCGTGTGAACACAGTTACAGCAGCAGATTAAGGGTAGTATTAAAAGCAGTAGTATGTACGACGTGTTGTTCAACCTCTAAAGTGAAATCTAAAGTGTTTATAATTGTTCCAAACAGTCAGTAGAGATGTGGAATTATGTTTAAATTTGAGGATAATGGTGCACATTTTTAGATGGAACGAAGCCCCGACTAATCTGATGTTGGAAAGGTGCGGGTGGGGGCTATCGGGGGGGTTTCTGAAGCTCTTCAACCACCTGAAAAGCAGCTCTGATGGAGTACAGGAGCCTTAATGACCAATGTTTGGAAAATACTGTGTTAAATGTTCATGGGTGAAATGTTTGCGTGTCCATATACTTTTGGCCATATAGTGTATATTAAATAATTTTGCCTTAAACTATGAGAATTCATCAAATTATTGTGTAATACAAAAACAAACAAAAGAATTAAAAACCTGCATTAATTGATGTTTTGGCTGCTCACTCACTTGCTAATATATAAATATAATTATTAGTAAATTTCTTTGAAATATATATATTTTTGTACAATGTATTAAAGCCCCATCTGTGTCTCTGAGAAAAGACTACAGCAGTATGTCATACTCACATGACAGATTGATTAAATTCATGAATTTAAAAACAAATAAAGCAGCGGGGTCAAAGGTCAAGAATTATGGAGAAACACTTTACAGATCAGCAGGCACCTGTCGCCCCAGCTGACATGAAAACACAAACACTATAAACACACAAATTTTTTGGGTGAAATTTAGATGAATATAGATGTGCGACACCTTCTGTCGCTCGCTGGCTCGTCCATTTGTCTCCATTAGAGTCTGCAGAGAGAATTAAGCTGTGCATCTGTTGCAGGTCATGTCTGGATCTGTCATCGACACGCGGCATCATCTCAGAGCGGAGGGAGAGGTACGGAGGTTCACTGACGACAAAACTGCAGAAGCGACACGGAATATTTAAATGTAATGTTTAGTTTACTGAACTGTTTTAAACTGATCTTTTGAGTCATAAGTCACAGCTGAGTGTTTCCCTTTTTACTCTCACTGCCAGAAGAGGGAGACAAAAGTCCTGCACTTCAACAAACAATTACCGAAAAAAGACCTTAAATGATCTTATCCTAACCTCAACTTCACACGCCTTGCTTGTTTATTTATGCTTATTTATTCAAAACCCTTATTTATACCCTAGTATAACATGCTACTACACTGTAGTACAATATCCATACCTTACCGGTGCAACATCTGTTTTTTTTATTTAAAGCGGTAGTTCAGATTTTCAGTGTATATACCTGCAGTAGACGGGGGGTCGGCTCCTCCCCAGTTTGGAGAAGCAGGCAGGAGTACCAGCATGGAAGCTAAGCACTGTACTGCTGTAGACGGGTCAGCAGCAAAACATATTTTAGCCACCTAAAAAACTCAATATCAGTTTAAATTCACGCTATATTTAGAATATTTTCACTGCTTTACCTCTCCGTCAGACAGCCCTTTTCTTTTGGCACTACATCTTCTCAACTGTAGAACTTCTGTATTCCTAATTTTCTAAATATAGTCTACACTTAAACTCATATTGATTTTTTTTAGATGGGCCTTTATTTATGTGGCTAAAATACATTTTGCTGCTGCCCCCATCAATATCGGTACAGTAGCTTCTGTGCCAGTATTCCTGTCTGAATAACAACCTCATACAACCCCACTTAAAATAAAAAAGAACCCTTTAATGTGCAATATCTTCTTGCAACTGCTGCACCAGAACTCCATTCAAAGTGCTGTAAATAACTGTTGTAAATAATATAACATCTCTTACACCTGGCTACTCTCTTTAAATGTTTTAATTTTAATTTTAATTGAATCTAAACTTAATTTATTGTTAACCTGACTGAGTGAACTGCACAAGGATTCCAATGTGTACTGAGGTTTTATTGTCACATGAACAGCTTCTTCGAGAACAAGTTCCTGTTAGAGGATATAATAAATATTTACAATTATAAAAATGGAGAAAGAGAAGAGAAGATGAAAATTGGTGCACATTGGTGTGCAAGTGATATCTGATAAATACTTCTGATAAAAATGTACCTTGTGCCTGTGCAAATGGCAGTAAAGCCTCTTGAATCTTAACTTAGCTAAATCCAGTATATGTGGTCTTTTTACTGTTATATTTTTGACAACATAACAATAAATTGTAAGATTCGGGCTGCTGCTTTTCTTAGAATATAATCTTGTGTGAATGTTTGGTTTTCACTGGATTTATACAAACTGGAGTTTGTGTGTCCCTCACTTGCAGATCGATTACGGCTCGTCTTGGTGCTCGTTCAATACTTTTGTCATCAATAAACTTCCATATGGATTTGTCAGATAGCTGTGGATGGATAGAGAGAAGGTGGGGGGGGGGTGGGGGGTGGGGTATGGGGGTGCTATGAACTCTGGGAAACGTGTCTCTTTGCTCAGCAGAGGCTATCAGAGTGGAGAGAGAGAGATTTGAGAGAGTCGTTCTGCTTTAGCGACAGGAAAATGCCACCGAGCTGCTCCGCTTCCCCGCTCATAAATACTCTCAAGGACCGCGGCTTTACAACAAGTCAATAGCTGCTGTTAGCAACACACACTCGCACACAGAGCGGCAGAGGAACACACACACACACACACACACACACACACATACATACAACCGGCGGTGTGTGCACGTACACACAAATAAAAAAAACACACATCAGCAAAAATACGCAGATGCATGCTGTCAAAATATAAATCAACAATCACAGCACTACATAAACACAAGTGCCAGGCCAGCAGAAAGGGTTGCTGGGATAAATACGTAGGCCGGGGGCTGACGGAGCGGGAGGTAAATCTGTCTGGAGGGGAGGGAAGGAAGGAAGGATGGAGGGAAGATTAGAACACGAATCTTCATTTAAAAGAAGTCTGTTTCCACACGGTGACACGGTAAGAAAGAAAAGCTGCTCTCTGAACCTTTTCCTGTCACGACTTCCTTAAAGTGTCAGCGGAGGAGACACTTACAGTGTAATCCAAAGCGATACTTCAAACTGGGAGAACTGGTATCTCAAATGATGCAACAGTAATACCTGAAGCATCAGTACCTGCAAGAATACAGATAATAGCTCTCTGCTTTCATATGTTTTTAGTTATTATGGCAGAAAAGCTTCAGGTTTTATATATATTCTACAGTCTGTAGAAAACTGGATATATCAGATGAATCCAGAGACTTTTGCTGACCTTTGACCTTCCCGTTAATACAGATGTTAATTGAATATTTGGGTTTTTGTTAAAGGGGACATATCGTTCTTTTTTTGTAGATTTCTGTTATTTTTACACTGACATGACGTCGGATGTGGTGAACATGGTTAAAGTTCCCAAACTTGAGGTGAATGTATGTAAAAATGTTGCCTGAAAGTCAAAACCCAGGGCTTCAACATGCTTTGAACACTTTGTTTGTGAAGTTACCTCGACATCCTCCTCATGAATCATTAATAAAGTTGTTTCATAGGTTGATCACATTGTTTGGGCTCATCAGGAGGCGGGGCCTTAAAGAGACGGGAGCTAAAACAGCCTGTTTCAGACAGAGGCTGAACTGAGGGGGCTGCATAAACGACCAGTATGAGATAAATAAATAAGAGTTTATAACTGGAAATCATGCAAAGATATTCCAGTAAAGCCCCAGGACATAAATAGAGACCTGGAAATGCATGATAATGCCCCCATTAAGTTATTTTAATCTTTTGGCACTTATAGATGTTAAAAGC
The DNA here is from genome assembly GCF_963924715.1 of Thunnus thynnus. Lineage (NCBI taxonomy): Eukaryota > Metazoa > Chordata > Actinopteri > Scombriformes > Scombridae > Thunnus > Thunnus thynnus. Next base: position 32,797,175 of record NC_089525.1, on the reverse strand, counting down.
TGAACCTACAGAGAGTCAATACTACATTTAGATTCATTAAAACGCTATTGAACACCAACCATAGCTGTGTATTGTAATCCTGGTGTCTTTTGTGTTCATGTCGATTTTGTTGTTATTTTTTACTCTTTTGTTGTTTGATTTGAAACAAAAGATTTAGTTAAAGTGGCCATTATTGATATTTTTTATAACACTGTATGAGTTGACAGTGCGTAATGTGTTGGTTGTGGCTCCTAGTGATGAACCTACAGAGAATCATCAGAGACTCTGCAGCTCCTCTCGGCTCTACGGAGCTTTATAGTGAGTTTATCTGCAATTTTACTGTTCTGGTTCACTCTCAGCGCTCTCATAATGTCATTTTGAGATGCAGCAGGCAGCTGATTTCAGAGAAAAAGCTGTAAAAAGTTACTGTGCACTACCTGCTCAACACCAACAGACACAGTTAGCTGTAGACTAGCTGGTGAACATAGTGGAGCATTTAGCAGCTAAAGAGCCAGATATTTCCCTCAGGAGTCAGTAGAGAATAAAAACAGAGCTAAAAGAGAGTGAATATTGGACTTACATTCACCAGGTGGACAGAAACACGACTCCAGATGAATGATAATGTTGCTCCGTAACTGCTGGATGTGGAAATAAGAAACTGTTTGCTAACAAGTTCAACATATCAACTTAAAAGGTGATGATGAGTCAGTATCCACTAGTGGACTAAACATCAGTTAATGCAGGTTTAAAGGTCTCATTCAGACATTAATATGTTCTGCTTTCAACAACGGTTCGTGTCTGTCTGTGTGTGGTGGCTGCAGGATGATCAGTTTCATCCCCTCTCACTGTCCTTCAGCTCATCACCAGCAGCAGAAACGTGTCCGTGGAGGATCAAACCACCGCTGGTTCGATTCCCTGATCGCCTCCATCACAGCGTGGCCTCCATATTAACTTTATTTACAGCTCCGTCCGTCCCAGCAGTGTGGAGCTGCTGGTGGGTGGAAGAGCAACACGGTTGGATTTTTAAGACAAAAGAGAAATGAAAACCACTGCCTGACTCTGGATTCTGGGCGGCTGTTATTTTTAGCCAAAGCAGCCATAATTACCCGGGCAACGTCTAACAAAATTGTTCAGGCTCGGCTAGGCAATTAGGCCAGGCGGAGCAGCTAATGGAGAGAGAATTACACAGACCTTTCCCCCATTAGCCCCCATTTACAGCAGGAAATTTACTGGGAGTGTATGGACCAGCCGTGACTTCCAAACCAGATTACTGCTCTGAAACCACTCTCCATCCCTTCATCATCCCCTCCCTCTCTTCTTCCTCATCTCACACAATGGAAATCCATTTGTCCAAAATAAAGAGGAAATCTAACGAAACCAGTATTTAAAACCCACTTTATCGACTATCAGTGTGGAAATGTTTCAACGCTGCTTCATAAAAAGTCAGGAAATACATTTTTACTGATGTAGTTTGAGCATTTTTTTTGTATTTGAATCTGTGTTTGTTGTTCTGGTTAAATGACATTTTGCTGGTTGTGTGTGATGATGACTCGCCTCATGTAGAGGATGTCATTACCACTGATAACTGATAAATCATTTCATTTATTTCTGAAGCAAAAGTGCTAAAACCTCTCTAGCAGCAGCTTCTCAAGTGTGAATATTTGCTAATATTCCAGCTTTCTATGACTCAACATCTTTGTTGTCACCTGAATATATTAACTTAGACTTTATACACTGAACAATCGATTATTTAAGAAGAGTGTGGAGAAAAAGATTATTATTTTTTTTTTTTTTTATCATGGGAATAAGCGATAAGGGATCTCGTTTCATCAATATTAAATTACCACCAACTAATAAGTAATGTCTAATATCTAATGTCTAATCTGGCTCAAGGCTCAAGATGTATCAGTCAAAAAGTTATTTATTTAACTCAAAGAAATAATATCTCAACTAACCGGTGGGGCGTGTGAGTCGGAGAAACATCAGTTGTGTTAGTAACGTATGGATGAGTGAAAATGTGGTGTAAAGAGTGTTGGATGGTGCAACAAACCAAACAAAAGAAGAAGGCTGAGACAGAGAGAGAGACTCCCAGAAGGGCACAAACCTCCCAGCTCCACCTGCCAGCTGACTCCCAGGCAAACAACCAGGTAGAGTAAGAAAGCCCGTCACATATCGAATTCTTTCAAATGATCAAATTATTCTCACAGGACGTAGGAACTTTTAGTACCTGTGGATTGTTGGTACAGACTCAACACGAGAAGCTGCTTCCTGAATGTTTTGTACATTAAAGGAAGAGGAGAGATGACGAGTTTGTGAGTGTCTGAGTCCTTCACACCGGTGGAATTTTTCAGATTCACACACTCGTATCGCCAGCAAAATGCTGCGACACTCACAGGTTGAGGTGGACAAAACACAGCGGGGTAAAGAAATGATCAGATTTATTTTAGCAGATACTAATTTATTAAAAAAATGGCGGATCAGACCTGATCAGACCAGAAGGATTCATTTGCAGCTCCTCCAGGTGGAGCTCATTCTATCTACTATAATATATGTGTATGTATATAATAATAATATCTTTATTTATATAGCACCTTTTAAAAACAAAGTTTACAAAGTGCTTTGACAGACAAAGCAAAAGCAGCACAAAGCAAAGACATGAAACAGGAAACAATAACAGATCTGACCTTCAAAAAGATGGCAGCCAAAGGGCAAAGAAGGCAATAAAGAAATGATAAAAAGTTTAAAAGAAAGATGATCTAAAGACAACATAACATGAAAGCAAGTCTGTAAAAATGGGTTTTAAGAAGTGATTTAAAAGAAGTGACTGATTCTGCAGAGCCTCAGGCAGGTCGTTCCAAAGTTGAGGGGCCCTGATGGAAAAATTATATTAATAAATCAATTATAATACTTATATGTTATAAGATGATAATATGTTAACATCTTAATCTGCAAAGTTCCTAATAACCAGCCCGTCCTCACAAGAAAAATCACAGTATAAGTCTTGATATGAGGTATTTTCTTTGTGTTTCATGCATCTTAAAGAATGTAAGAAACCTTCAGTTGAGGCACCGTGTTCATGTGTCATTAAGACAAACTGGAGCATCATCTAGCACGGAGGCCCTTAGGTATAAATTCAGTAGCTTGATAGGAACGACGCCAAGATGTCTGACATGTTGACAGGTCCATATCATAACTCATCATATGAAGGAGAATCCACTGATAATGGAAAACATGTGTTGAAGAGGTGGTGAGGTATAAAAGATCCCGGCTCAGGTTGGCTTGTTGTTGTATTTGCATGTGACAGGAAATAAAGCCGTATTCAACTTATGCTTCCTTGTGTGTCTTACTCTAATACATAGTTACAGGTCTAACATTCAGCCGGCAAAAACGACCTATAGTTACCTTTACGTCATCTAGCGGCCGTAGTTATTATGATGCAGGGAAGAGACGCAGGTCAGATGATGTCAGCATAAAGAAGTGACTCCCTTATTAGGAGGAGGCTATATTACACTCTGTTAATTATCCCATTAAAGCATCATTACATCATTATTAATGCTGCATCAAGGTAAAGAATTAAGGGATTTAGGTTCATTAAACAACATCAAACCTGCAGCAGTCTGAAGGTGAACTCTTCCTCTTCTGCTTCCGGCTAAGCTAGGCTAAACAGATCTGAATCTTCCAAACAAACCAAACAAAATCTATAAAATGTGCGACTGTTCCTTTAAGCGGCCGGCTGACTGGCGGCTGGTTGTTCAGTGGGAGGAGGACAGTTAGATAAATAGTTAGATGGTAGAAAGTGGACAACTTTTCACTTCCTGTTTCCAACTGTGAGTCGGGACATTTTTATAATAATATGTTTACAGATTCCATGATCTTTCCCTAAACCTAACGAGACTTTAACCACAACGTCGTCACATCATAAAACATCATTATTGTTTAACAGTGATTTGGAAAGCAGCATATTACACTATACTGTGGGTCATTCTGGAGTCATTTGATTATAAGGATGTGTTGTAATAACTATAGATGCCAGATAAATATACACTGTAAAAAACAAAAAGAGAAAAGACAACAAACAATGCCAGTGATCTTACAACATTAATGTAAAAATACTTAAAAAATCTAATATTATGAGTAGATTATTTAATGCCACAACAGTAACAGATCAAATGATGATGAGTCTATAAATGTCGTTTGCAGGAATTACTGTTAAACTCCATAATGATAAAAGTAGCATTTCTTTCTGTTATGAAATAATGGTGGTTTTTATAACATAGCTGCATTCATGAGGTTTTGTTAATGTGGTGCCAAAAGAAGAATATCTCTCTGCATAAAATGAAAATATTCAAAAACACATTTTTTCCTCAACGTTGCACTTAAGTATTCAAAATGTAAATGTTCTTATTTCGTACCACTTAGTCTATGTTGTGTTGTTGTTATGTGTGTGTGTGTGTGTGTGTGTGTGTGTGTGTGTGTGTGTGTGTGTGTGTGTGGGAGGAGACTGGGTCGGTGGCTCCAGGCTGGTACCTGTGGATCTACAGAGCTGCTGCATTAATTATGAGAAACTGTACTGAGATTAAAAATGGAGGCGAGGTGAGGAAGAGGCTGCTTTTCTACAGGTGGAAATCTACTGCCACACACACACACACACACACACACAGATACCATCCACCCTCCCCTCTTCTTCTTCTTCTTCTTCTTCTTCTTCTTCTTCTTCTTCTCCTATTGGTTGTAGAGATTCACAGCATCTGGTGCTGAGGCTTAACAAAATATCAAAGGCACAAAAGAAAGTATTAACAAGGCAGAAGTTCTTGATCCCTTTTTTATAAGATGAAAAAAAAGCAAAGTAGCAGAGGAGATTTCCATTCCAACATTAATTCCAGCACTGGTGAATTTCCAATGTCGACAGCCATTAAGGCCTGTCAAATCAAAAGTGACACCAGGGGAAGGAGAGAGAAATATTCAAATCATCTTTCAAATCTTTTTTTTTTTTCCAGAGATGCTGCTCCGGCCGCTGACAGCTCTGACAATTAATTTATGTCTTACAGATTATTCCATAAACCGCTGCTGACCCCCCCAAGGATGTGCACGAGCACAAACACACACACACAAATAGATGTACGTGCATGCCAACACCAGAGGTATTTGCACTTTTCACAAGTGTCAATCATCAGAAAATGTCAGCAGCTGACCAGAGGAACAATGTAATGAAGAACATTTATAAGTGCTGTGCCTAAGTACAGTTTTCAGGTGTTTAGCTTGAGTTTATATGACTTTATACTTCTATTTCACTACATTTCTAAGGAAAATATTTGACTCTTAACTCCACTATACATATCTGACAGCTGCAGTTACTTTGTAGATTCAGAAAAAAAAGATAAACTTTAAAAAAACAATCAATTCCTTATTAAGTATTAATCCAGTGGCTCCCAACGTTATTAGCTTTTGACCTCTTACCAAAAAAAATCAGTGTCTAGTTGTGTTTACTTGTCCAATATTACAAGATAAAAGTGAAGATTAGAGGAAAAAGAGTGAATATAAATGTGTGTAGCAGTTATTTTTTTCTGTTCTTTGTGTTTTTGTTCTTTTGACTTCCTTGATTTTTGTTATCCTTCAGACTTTTTCTGTTATTAATTGGACTTTTTGAGGGACTCTTCATTTGTGTTGCATTTGTTTCCTGGTTTTGGTTTTCTCTGTTTCTCCTGTGGTTTTTTTTGTGTCACCTGTTTGTTTACTTTACTTCCTGTTTTATTTTGAAATATTTCCTCCTTGTGTCTGGTTCACCTTTACTTCCTGTTTCTCACCTGTGTTTCATTTGCAATCACTCCCTGTGTATTTATAGTCCAGTTTTCAGCTTTCACACTGTGTTATTCTGTGTTTACGTCCCGTGTTTCTGACTCTACTTCCTGTGCCTCAGTATCTTCGGTGTTCCTGCGTTTATGGTCTCGGTTCCCAGTGTCTCCAGTGACTTTATATTATTCATTAAATATCCGGCATCGTATCCAACCTCCCTGCCATCTCTTGCGTGGTAACTAGGGGCCCGGCCCCTAGTTTGGGAACCACCAGATTACACTATAATAATAATATATAATGTAGTGTATAACAATATATGAGTGACGGGAGTTAAGTACATTTTGTTGATGATATTTTGGTCCTTTTACTTCCATAGGATTTCAAATGTAGTCATTTTATTTAGTATTTTTCCATCGTTGCTTTGAAAAAACACTCAAAAACCTAAAAAAAAAAAAAATTTATTAACAAATTCCAAAAATTCAAGTGTCATCGATAAACAGATGGTTTTCAAACTACAATATTTTCCTGCTAAATTAATTAGATTAATGAAATAATCATTAAAATCATGAAGAAACTGAATACTTACCAGCCTTTCTTTGCTTCCATACACGCTCATCTTCCTGTGACAGGAGTTAATTTTTTGTCAGATTTGTTTTTTGAGCTTCATTAACCGGCGCCAGATTAGTCCTCGGTGGGACGGCGGCGGGGGGCGAGGAGGGGGGGGGGCGAGGGGGGTGAGGGAGGGAAGGGGGGACGGGGACGTGAGCGCCTCGCCTCCGACCTGCCGAGGTGCAAGCAATTAAGAAGCAGGGAGGAAGGAATCTGTCGAGAGCGCCGACGCAAAAGCTCAAGACACCTAACCCACTTAGACGCTTTCAGCTCTTTAATAAAGAAACTTCTGTAAACTGTCAAAATGATAATAGCCCGGGCCACCGCTGGTAATTGCAATTAGAGGAGGTAAAGTAGGATAATTCTACACACACACACACACACACACACATGCATCCCTCCTGAAAAACCATAACCTACTTTGTTTTTTCTTCCTCTGACATCTCTGTGTGAAACGACTAAAAACAGTCAAAATAGTGGTTGAAATGGTCCGAAAATCCTTTCAGTGTAAGAAAAAAAAACAAAAACAAAAAAACAAACAAATAATAAAAAACTTTAAATGAGTTATTCATAAAAATGACTCATAAAAAGACATGAAAGAAGGAAGGAAAAATGGAAGGAAATGAAGGATGTACAAAGAAAGATATAAGGATAGAAATAAGAGATGTCAGTTAATTTTTACAGCCTAAAATTTGTCTCGTTTTACAATATACAACAAACTCAGTATGAAAGAGAAAAACAAAGAAGGAACAAATGAAAAGCAGACGAAGAAGGAAACAGACAGAAAGTATTTAAGATTAGAAGAAAACGAAGATGGAATCAGAGAATGAAGAAGAGGAAGGAGGAGGGAAGGAAAGACAAAGAAATAAAGAAGGAAAAGAGTAAATGAGTAAATAAAGATAGCAAGAGACAAAAAACAAAGAAAGAATAAAAGAGAAACAGAAGGAAGGAAACAAAAAGGTTTTGATGGTTTCAGCCTCTTAAATGTGATTTAATGCTTTTAGTTGACTTTCATTACAGTAAACTGATCTTTGGACAAAATAAAACACTGAATAACGTCACTTTGACTCATAAATAAACTATTTCCTGACATTTTATAGACAAAATAATTAATCAACAAAATCAACAAAACTGTCAGGATAGTGAATAATAAACATAATAATGTACATATTTCATTCGTGGACGAGATATTTACTCGTTCACATGATCAGATCATGAATGGAGAGATTACCGCTGTAACACCGGCTCCTACAGAGTGATGCATTATGGGTAGTTTGAAGCATTTATGTTGCTAGGCTAGTGAGTTTCTTCCAAAATGTGTTTATAGTTGAGTCTGTTAGAGTCAGTCAGCAGTAAAAGTGTTTCGTTAGTTCAGTTTAAATCTGTTTAAACGGAAGAAATAAACTCATGATGAGTGAAAACGAGTCCAAAGTGTCTTCTGACGTCAAACAGCGGAGAATTAGTGCTGTCACAGACGACGAGGAGCTCAAAAAGACACACTGAGAAACGCTAATAGCCGCAGGAAATATACTTTACTGCTTCCAAGAACCAGGAGAGTTTGTGACAATGTGGCTGAACATGATGCAGGATTTATGTCCTGCTTTAATGAAATGTTTCCCTTTTATGTTGAAGTGTGTTGTATCTTCAAAAAGTCTTATAGTCTTATAGTCTTATGATCAGAGTTGTCTTATATTCAGGCCAATATGACATTTTCTTCCTTAAATGTAGTGTTGGAAAAGTAAAGCCTCTAAAGTAAAGTTCAGAATTGGAGGAGATGAATCAGAAAAAAAAAAAAAAAAATAATTAAATAAAAAAAATAAAAACAAACACGTGTTTCCCTCGCAGCTCACATCAGCTGTGCACGCTTTTAATTTGACATCATTGACTTCCTGCTTGATTCTCATCTCTCAGAGCAGCTCGTCCGTAAGATCTGCCTGTAAGTCCTCTCACTTCACATTAACGAGCGCGGTCGACTCCCCTACATGTTAATGTGGCGGCAGTCAAATATTCCGCATTCATATTCATACTCGCTCATATCTGATAGATGACAACCATCAGCTGCAGCAAAAAAGAAACGAACACGCCGCCGCCACCGACATGATAAACCCGGGCGAGGCGGAGAGGCAGGAACCTCCGCGTTTGATGTCTTATCTGCGGCTTCGGCGATATAGTTCGACTGGATATTGATCAGAAAAGATCAGCGTTGGATCTTACAGGTGTAATCGTCCGTTTCCTGTCAACACACACACACACACACACACACAGCAGCCATGTCTCCTTCCTGTCATCTCATGTTTGACTAATTGATTTTAAATCCGTCTTTGTCCTTTTGAAGCTCAATCTTGACGTCCACACACACACACACACACACACACACACACGGGGGACCAAATGTCTTGATGAGCACGCGTGTCAGATGACAGGAAGTCATCCGGACACGCTTGTCATGGAAGACATCAGCGAAGTGACCGGATTTGGCCCTGAGGTTTGTTTGGCTTTTGTGTGTTTTCATAAATTCAATGAGGCTTTTTATATTGCCTGATTCAATATGCGGCATAAAAGGCCACAAAGACAATAAATGAAGACGGAATTTTATTTGCATCTCTCTTCCTGCGGGGCTAAATTTAAAGGATCAGTGAATCAAATCATTAAAATAAAAACCCCTCTCTACCAAGCATGAAGGAAGGAGTTAATTACTCAGATTTTGTGGTTTTGGGGCGATTTCAGTTCGGTATATACGGTGGAACCGGAGCTCTTCTTCCGCACTGAAGGATCCATGGCTTGTTTGTGCATGGATTAACAGCAAAGTGAAGGCAAATCAAATAAAATTAAGTATTAATATGCAATATGCATAATTGACAAGCCATCGCTCGGAGTGCTGTTCAAAAACTTGCAACAAGGTAATAAAGTAAACAAGCAGAGGGATGAAATTCAGCTCGCAGACACTCTCCACAATCCTGAAAACAAGTCTGACGTACAGAGCCGCTCTATATTTCTATTTTTATTTAATTTATTATCTCTGCCCGTCCTTTTCAGCAGAAACTCATCTGTGGTTATGAATATGTAAAGCTGCAGGGAAGAGATTTACCTGTTGACAGGCTCCTGTTTAGAAGGCTCAGTCAATTTTGGGTTTTGAATTGTGTTTTTTTTTTTTTTTTTTCAAGAGAGAGTGAATTATCATCCATGCATATGAATAAACAGGTGTTGCATTTTAGAGAGTTTTTACACATTAGGACAGAGAGTGTTATATATTTTTTTTGAGTTGCCGGATGCCAAAACTTCAACAGACATTTATCAGCCAACTAGATAAGTGGACTGTTTTTTTTTTGTTTTTTTTTCGGGTGGTGCGAAGCAGAAGGATCTCTACACATCATCATCATCATCATCATCATCATCATCATCATCATCTGCACTGAACAAAACAAAACTCTGCCAACTTTCTCCAGCATCAGGCGACAGTTTGTACTGAGAACATGCAGGTAGAAGGTAGGGGTGTGCCTGAATATAAATATATTATTCGGCAAAACATAAATAACGGGTTTTATATGAATATTTGTGTCATACACATATTTTAAAAATGATTTGTTGGGGGTGTTCCCCAGAGATAAAGCTGAGCTACTGACACAAGCAAAGTGCTCTTAAAGACTCTCCATAACCTGTTGTTCCTCTTCTCCTTTCCACAAAGTTAGGTTGTAAAAAATAGGCAATAAATGAAAAGTGCAAAGCAAGAATCACCTTTGAAGTTCCTCCCTGCATGTTACACGCTGTGCTGTCTCTGTGTTATGGGTGTATAAATAGGTAGAGGTCTGTCTGCAATGAGGTGATGAGTAAAGTTTTAGCTCAGTAGTCAGCGCAGTCGTCTATGATCTGGGAGACTCCAGTTCGAGACCTGGTGTGGGGACCTCCTCTATAAGGTAGTTTATTCATGAACACTTATTGTAACACTTTAATTTTCTAAAATTAAAAGCGTCATAAAAACAAAAACAGGATTTTTAAGCCTCTTTCCACTTTTATTCAAATACAAATACAGATACAAATACAAATACTGGGATCTCTGCACATCCCTAGTAGAAGGTCGGTGTGGACCTGAACTCATACTTTACCAGTAGCGATGTGCAGAGGAGAGACACTGAGATAATGATGTAATCGACCTGTAAACTGGTATTTGACATGTTTTTTTTTATTTTTCTTGCGTTTTTTGCTTTGCCAAATAACGTATTTGTATTTGGGCACACCCCTATTTACCAGACATCTTCACACATTCACATCGAATATATGCTGTAACATCCAAAAAAGCAAAAAGCAAAAACATAACACAAGAACAGAATCCAACTGATCAAACTGAACTTTTCCATCAAAACCAACAATACATTAGTCCATCAAGCTCAACACTTTCTCTCTTACTCTGCTTGCTGTACTCGTACATTTGTTATACAGGATAAAAGTCAAAACATAACTGGTACAAAAACTTTCTTGTATGATTGAACAACTCGACCTCCTCTCTGGGACTGCAGAGCCATATGTAAATGTTGCTTCATTCATTTGAAAAAAAACTTGGCTTGTGAACATATTTCCGGTCAGCGATTATATTTGCCAGCATAACATAATTGGAAAAGCAATTAAGTCGGATATAAACTATAAATAATTACTAGGAGACAGAGTTGGCACGTGAACTAATAGGAATTAAACCCTCTAAGTCCCAACTCAACGTCCTGTCATTTAAAGAGAGCTTGTTATGCTCAGTTCAGCTCTAAAGTTTTATTTTAGGACTCCACTAGAGTAACTTTACATGATTCATAGTTCAAAAAAGTCCTTATTTATCTCATACTGGCCCTTTATGCAGCCCCTCACTATACACAGCTTCTATTTACGCTCTGTTTTAGCTCCTGTCTCTTTAAGGCCCGCCTCCCGATGAGCCCAATCTGTTCTGATTGGCCAGCTCTTCCAGACGATCGGGAGGTTACGTCAACAAACCATGAAGCAAACTATAGTAGCAGGATTTCACTGCTCTTGTTCTTTACTGTCAACTTCTCAAAAACATTTTGGGGCCGAAATCTGATCCAAAATATGAGAGTGGACAACACATGGAAAAACCTTAGCAACAACCTTAGCAACCAAAGCTACGGAGCAGATGGCCGTTTATGGGCAAACATATAGTTCGAAAAAAAATGTTGCAAATGAAGCGTCCAGAGCAGGTCAAAGCCCTGAATTTTGACTTGCAGGGAGAATTAAAGAGAATTAAAATAAAGTAAAGTTTATTTTATTTAAAGTGCAAAAATCACACCAGGGTGTCTCAATACACTTCACAGCAGCAAACAATGTTAAAACAATCGACCAATACAACTGATAGCAGGAATGGAGATATTAGTGAGACGGTTTAGCCTCAGTGCGGTGAGCGAAAAGACTATGTTGTTAAAGCGGGTCATATGATTGTAAGAATAAGTATGTTTTGAGTCTAGATTTAAAGATTTCAACAGAAGTAGCTTCCCTGATTATGCTGGTTCCAGAGATAGGGAGCTCAGTAGGAGAACACTCGACTGCCTACTGATTTTTTCTTGATTCTAGGAACAGTAAGATATCCGGCATTGTGTGATCGGAGTGTACGAGGGGGGGAGTCTAAGGGTCGATGAGGTCAGAAAGATATGAGGGTTTATAAGCCAAGAGAAGCACCTTAAAATCAGATCTGGCTTGGATTGGGAGCCAGTGAAGGGAGATTAGGACTGGAGTGATATGGTCAAATTTTCTAGTTCTAGTTAGTATTCTGGCGGCAGCATTTTGCACAAGTTGTAATTTTTTAATACCGCAGCTAGGTAGACCAGAGAGTAATCCAGTCTTGAGGAAACAAAGGCATGTATTAGAATTTCAGCATCCGCCACATTAAGCAGAGAGCGGATTCTTGAGATATTGCGAAGATGGAAAAATGTTAAAAAACTGTAACATCATAACAAGATATAAAGAACAGAAAACCACAAAAAGCTGAATATATCCTCTTTAAAATCCATCAGTGATGCAGCCTGAGCGAGAACCAAAAACAGCTTGTTTTTCCTCCTGATCGAAACATTTTGAACTTTGCTGCTCTGTCTCGCTCAACAGATGCCAGATATCATAAAAACAAAGCCTGTTCCTGTAAATGTCCAGTATTATCTGAATAAAGCCATAAAGACATCACTTTAACAGATACAGAGATGATACAGGCAACGTCTGAAAATGATTTACAGTAAGTGTTATAATGATGTTGTTGGAGTGAGATGGCGGTCGCAGCCCTCTGCTCGCGGGACTCCACCTCCAGCCCTCTGCAGGCTCCTCCTCCTCCTCCTCCTCCTCCTCCTCCTCCTCCTTTATTCCTAATTCCCTCTGTTTTTGATCAGTATATTTGCTCATATTTTAGTAGGAAGCCTCCCTGGGGCCGACATTTCTTTTCATTTGATAACATGAAAAGTAAAGTTAGGCTTTGCTGTCAGTTTCCCAACTCATTTTTAAAAAAGATGCGAGAAAAAGAGAAAGAGGGATCAATAAAAAAATATCTAATTGTTTCACAGCAGTTCCTTTTCTAGAGCATAAATAAACACCCCCCACCCCCCCCCCCCCCGCCCCCGCACACCACCTTACAACCCTGCAGAGGTGCGCAGCAACACCTGAATTGGTCTGAATACGGCCTTAATCCACCCTTGTTTTTTCCCTCCCCGGCCTGTATTTGGGGCCGGCCTTTATTTGTTCGTGTCGACCCCCGGCCATTATCGGAGACCCAGCTTTTAATTGAATATCGCCAACTGTTAGAGAAAATACTGTAGTTCTGTTTACTACCTGCTGGAGTCCTCTTGGAGGACGCGCAGTAGATCGGTGTCTTCAGGAAGACGTACGGCATGTGTTTACGACATGTAAACCCTCTGATGACGAAATTTAGGTCACGTGGACCCTCACGTACTCACGGATGCAGAAAGCATATAACACCGGCTTATCAAAGAGACTTCTGACACACATCATCTGACTTCCAGGCTACTTTACTAGGATTCATTTGCTGTGCATTTTGGGTAAATTAAGTTTGAGCTACAGCCTCAAACTGATCAGTTTTGTTCACTCCTGCAGGAATCTTTTACTTTTACTATATATTTTTTTTTAATTTAATGTTTTTTTTATGATGATAATCCTGGTTGTGCGGGTGAACTGACATCTCCACAGGTTCCCGTCATCCTCTTGTGGCTGAAAGAACCACAGAGGAAGATGTTTCTCTTTGACTGTACAGCGGAGCCACCTGTCACCCTCCCCCTCCCTCCCCCAACCCATCTCACCTCCACCCACCGCCCACCTCTCCCCAGTGAGACGCCTTCACTCTGAAGCAGAGAGGACAGATCTATGAGCCGCACTGGTGGTAAAGTAGGCATGTTAAATTTTGCATGGATTCCCTTTGAAGTGTCAGGAGATAAAAAGGGGAAGCTCACCCGTGTTTTTATGTGTTCATTGTGTGCTGAGAAGAAGAAAAAGAAAAAGAAGAAGAAGAAGAAGAAGAAGAGGAGGCCAGGTACGGCAGGGCCGGGCTGCAAATTAAGAAGCAGATAGCGCTGCTCTCTCATAAAAGATCCTAAGTTTTAAAGCAGGATTGACTGATTGACCAACATCCAAAACATTAATCTGAAGAAATAAAACGGAATATAAATTAACTTTATATAAGCTACAACAAACAACATCTGACATCAAAGTTCTCATATCTGAACACCTGTATCTCATAATACCGACACATATTGGTGTCTGAATTGATTTATTAACAAGTACTGTGTAAGTATCCAAAGCTTAATATACCTTATATCCAGAATTATTTAGGAAATTACTGGGTCTTTTTAAAAAAAATGAAACTATATATTTGTGATTTGTTTTTAAAGATTTACATGTTCAGAAGGAACCAACAGGCGGTGGAAGTCAGAAAGTATTGAGGGACAAAACATTGTTGGTTTTGACCTTTTTATGGGATTTGTTGACGATAAGAAAATATTGAATAAAGTACAGATTCATTTACATGATGTTACACAAGTAATTATATAAATGTTGTGCTCGACTTAGCTCATCGTTAACCTTTTCTTTATGAGGTTCAAGGTTCATTTTAATTGTCAGGAGTAAACATGAACAATGTCTTTACAATATAAATATATATTTATATTTAAATAAGAAGAAAACAAACAATTCAGCAATAAAATAGAGTAAATAAAAGTATACAAGGAAAAACCATATTATATTTACAAGGAACACCCACATAATAAACGTTTTTACATATGTGCAAAATCAATAATATGCAAGTTATTGTGAAGAAAAAACGTAGTGGGAGTGAGGCGAGTGCAAACATAATGGTAATGTGCACTTTCATCTATCTTCACGAGTAATTTCATCTGATATTTGCCCTTCGAGAAGAAACATTCAGCTTGTGTTGTGAGATAATTCCATTTTATAGACATTAGTGTGAGTATCCAGAAATAAAGGCACAAGATTTATGAAATAAGACTTGACTGGACCTCATTTTTGGCAAATCTTTAAGAAAACAAGATTTCTGTATTTTAAAAAAATGACAAAATAACTTCTGATGCATATTATATTGCAAAAATGTGAGTTTGGGATTAAAAGATTTGGGTTTTTTTTTGCAGCGCAGAGGCGTTATGTCTGCATGTTAAGTCATTGCCTCTCTGCAAGAAGAGGAAGTGACAACGACAGCAAAGGCCTTAAAGCGGAATGACACCCTGACACCCCCCTTTCTCAAAAAAAAAAAAAAAATACCCCTCCTCCCCTCCCCCCAGCCGGAGCTCCCCACCTGAAATCACCGAGGGTTTGCATTCCAGTTGCTGGATCGTTAGCCGGGGGTATTAGGCATCTTGCCTCGGACTTGCATCATCGCCTCCCCGTCTCAAAGTTTTGCCGCGCCGTCTTTCTCTCCTTCTTCTTTTCCGTCTCTCTCTCTCTCTCTCTCTCTCTCTGACATGTAGATTATTCTCATCAGCTTCCCCTCAACATCCTTTTGGAGCAAAACAAGAAGAGAGATGGTGGGAGGAATGAAATGCAAGGTGACCCTGATGGAGATGCAATCATACATGACGGCATCACAAAGATCCTTGACCCAAATGGATGCAAATGGCAGAGAGGATTATGGGTGAATTGCCTGAGACCCTGCCGTACCATGAGAAGGAAAAGTTATTTTTTATCAAGTATCTGTGTTGGTAAAAAAAAAAACAACATAATTGCCTGCTGGAAGATGTAGAGCAGCTGTTTCATCAGCTCAGAGCTCTCAAGGTCACACAGCGACGTGTATTATGTGTTTTTATTCATTCTAATGGTACAAAACTATCAACGATACATTTAAAACAACACATGTTGACATGTGATGTGACTGTAATGCACCAACAAACACAGCAATACTCCAACAAAGGCAGAGAAGAAGAAGACTGCAAGCTAGAAAGCACGGATGTAACAGTTTGTTGGCTATAACACTAAGTTTTAACAAAAAGATCTTTTATTAAACCAAATTTAAAAGCACAATATGTAATTTCAGCCGCTAGGCGTCTCAATCAAAACAATAACAAAAGACGGAGCGTGATGACGGTGTGAAGTAGCAAGGGATCATGGGAGTTGTTGTCTTTGTTGTTAAATAACCAGCTTCACCGGGATAGGATTACTCCAGTGTTCATCATTCAGGATGTTTTTACCGGGAGCCAGTAAAAAACGGTGTCAGTGTTTCTCCGACGATGTACGGCGACCACCGGACGTCCGGTACGGGCTGTTAGCCGAGCTGCTTCTAACACTTGTTCGCTTTATTTCTCTTATAACTTTAGATCCAGACGTTCGGTTGGTAAAATCTTTAAAAATACTAATTAAAGCTGTTTCACCTAAAAAAATCAATATTTCTCTGACGATGTTCAGCGACCACCGGACTTCCTGGAGGGGCTGTTAGCCGAGCTGCTGCTAACGTTTGCCCAGTTTATTTCTCTGATAACTTAAGATCGAGACGTCCAATGACTAAAATCCTTCTTCCGGCTAAAAGATATAGTTAAAAACCACCTAAATTTGTCATGAAAATGTGGCTTAAAACTGAATAAAAGTCAATTTATGACAGTTTCTGTGTATGTGTGTAAGTTACTCTTTGGTAGACGCCATTGTAGCGGACAAACACAGCGCCGCCGTATGCATCTATCCATTGACAGGCGACCAAATGAAACCGTTACTTTGATTAAATGACAGATTTCTCTGGGTTTGAAAACTGTTGGAAACATTTGGGATAATGTAAGTACACAACTCAACAACATATATAACATAGGTCTAGTTGTTTTTAGACATTTAAATGTGGAATAATGACATATTATACCTTTAACCAAATTTAAAAAAAAAAAAAAGGATTAGGAGTGGAAGATATGTGTTGTGAAGGTGCATAAAAGCAAAGTAAATAACTAAAGTAAGATAATCAAACCACACAGATGCCTGCAGGGCTGCAGCAGTGGCTTCAGTAACCCAGATGTAGTCCAGATGTTCAAGTTCCTCTAACCGGTCACCTGCAGGGTGAGGAGACGCAGGTTAGATCGAAACCCCGGATGACCCCGAGGACATCACAATAATGCTTAAAATGTTTTATGAGGAAGAAAAAACACACATCTTTTATTTTATTTACAAAGAAAACTTTTAAAGAATAAAGAAACATGAGTCGTGCGCTGTGGCTGCTCACCGGTTTCCTCCTCAGCTCCATCCAGCTCCACTCCACTCCTCTCTTTATGTGATGTCACAGACACTACACAGCCATGTTTGAATGCGCTTTCTGTTGCGGCAAACACGACTGGCCAGGACCGCATCAGACACGCCGCTGCGGCCTTGCTTTCATTCAGGCGGTGTTTGTTCTGTCACACAGAGAGAAGCTGCTGTGTGAAAAGGACGCCACTAAACAGACATGAATCAGCATATTTGTATGTATTGTGCTATT
This sequence comes from Thunnus thynnus, assembly GCF_963924715.1. Taxonomy (NCBI): domain Eukaryota; kingdom Metazoa; phylum Chordata; class Actinopteri; order Scombriformes; family Scombridae; genus Thunnus; species Thunnus thynnus. The sequence continues at coordinate 32,779,849 of NC_089525.1, read as the reverse complement.
AGCCGGAGCGTCTCTGTGAGTCTGATTCTTGGAACATTTTATTGTAGGAGGGAGACTAAAGCGGCGGCTGTGATGATGGAGCTTCTTTCTGGAGCAGGGTGAGATAAAGGTTTCCTTTGATAGGATGACAGTCGTGACTCTGTGGCTGCAGAGCTGTTTTGGGTCATGTGTCCGCCGGGAAAAAAAGCTCTGACTTCTCTTTAATATCGTTTCTAAAGAAATAACTCGCTCACAGGCTCCCGGCGGCCTCGCATATTTTTTTGAGCGCTCGGGGGGCCGCAGAGCACCAGAGGTTAAATATATTTCAACTTTTTTTAAATGAGAGAGTGTTGCTCCTGGAAAGTGTTTCCAGCAGTCACTCGGCAACAACGGCGGATGTGACCGGCGGCTGCCCCCGGCAACGCCGCGGTCAGCAGACGGCGACGGCCGTTCCCTGAAACATGACATCGCTTTGATTGACAGGTGACCGACATAGAAGACGTCCAGGTTGGATTCATACCTGCAACCTCTGTCACCTCCTGTCAGTCGGCTGCTGAAGGGACTCAGAATATCACGGCACTATATTAAAGTGGCTGATTATCCATCGGAGGTTTAGTTATTATCAGAGGTGACCAGGTCGGGCTGCAGCTCCAGGTAGCTCTGTGTATTTTAGCCGTGATCATGCTGCTGGTTGTTAGCGGCTGAGTAACGAGCAGCCAATAGAAATATTCAAACTCTCAGATCTTTAAAATCAAGGCTGAAGACTGAAGGCTGTCTGCCGCTGCCTTTTATTTAATCAGATTTAAGGCTTTTGATTAATATCTTACACTTCACTGTAACTTTATCTGTCTTATTCTATTTTAGCTTATTTTTATATCCAATATAAAACTTTTTAACATTGCCTTGTGTTGCTTTTACATTCTGTCTTGATGCCTTTTATGTTTTATGTAAAGCGCTTTGAATTGCCTCGTTGGTGAAACGTTTTATACAAATAAACTCGTCTTGTGTTGTAAGCAGCTTCGTCCAAAATCCATATTTAACCATAAATCAGAGAAAGGCATTACTTTCCTTCTGCTTCACCTTCGCAAATTATCAACATGCCGTGCTGATGTGAAAATGTCATCTAGCTAAACAGACTTAAGCAACGTAACACACAGCATTGAAACACTTTCATCAGTTGCAGTGTGAACTGTACGCTTTTGATTTGTATGATGATGATGATGATCAGATTAAAATATAAATATTCTTCCTGTTTCATACTTGCCTGCTTTATTTTACCTAATGTCTTAGAATAGATGGGAATGATTTAAACATCTTTCTACCGTAAGTGTTGTAATATAGGGGCATTTGTGGGGATACAGTGAATCACAACTTAAAAAAAATATGGAAGGAGGGTTCAGAAAGTACATTTCTTTTGGGTTCTTCACACATAATTCATGAATGCTTAGAAAACTTTAACACAGCTTTCTGACCAGTCCTCTATTGTCAATGTTTCTAAGGCTGCCATGGAAGAAAGTTATTTTCTTCCAGGTATGAAAGTCCTTAAAAAAATCCTTAAATCCACCAATTTAGCATCGTACTCCTTTAACATTCCCAGATTACTGGGAATGTTAAATGTTTAAACTGATGGGCAGTTTAAAAAAAAAAAGAAAAAAGACACAAATCAGTGTGGCAGAACCAAAGATATTATATTTTATATTTAACAGATTCCTCTTTGTTGTGAAAACCTGGCAGCTACATTACCCACAATGCAAGTTGGCCTCCGACAGTTCAGTCTGAGAAGTTCAGTCTGAGATTCAGGTGCGTTATGCTAGCAGGTGCTAATGTAGCCTGGAGCTACTAGCGTCCAACACAGATGAGGAGCAGGTTACTGAGGTCTGGTAACCTCACACCGATGCTGACTCAAGTGACATCACTTGAGGCAGTTTATCAGATTTCACACAGCTCCTCTCTAAACACACTTTGATTCAGAAAATCGGTGGAGTTCCTCTTTAAAGGTGAATATGCAGGATTTTACTGAAAACAATAAAAATAATCCCCCTCAATCATCACTTATGACCCACTAGAAGTGTGTGTTGGTGACGCTGCCTGCAGGTTGTTCTTTTCTTATTATTTTGCTGTGTTCAAGACGCTTCTGGGCATCAACCTCTGGGCGGCGGGTGTGGAGCCCGACAGCCAATAACAGCGTGCAGGGTGTGAGGTCGGGACTGGTAGCGTAGCGACCAGGTTATTTGATTCAGTGCTTCTCTGTCTCCCTCCTCTGCTGTGTGCAGAGTGCTGCTGTGTGCTGCAGCTCTGACTGTCGCTGTGTGTGTTTGACTGACACACACACACACACACACACACACACACACACACACACAAACACGCTGAGCAGACAGCTGAAGTGTGTTTATTTGTGCTTTAGAACGTAACCACTGTGAAACAATCAGAAAATAACGTTTTATTACTATTATTAACAGCATTGTTCCTGCCAGCGCCGCTCGCTCTCTTCATTCACTCTCTAGCTCGGCCGACCACCGCTCTCTCTCTCTCTCTCTCTCTCTCTTTTAATGCTGTGTATACTAACACCAACCGACTGCATAATATACCTTCAATACTATGTTGTATATCATAAAATTGGTCAAAAACTCGCAAATATTCAAGTGCAATGTGGTTTCAGGTGGAGCTGCAACGATTAATTGATTACGCAATCAACAGAAAATGAATTGCTAACTATTTGGATAATTAATTAATCGTTTTGAGTAATTTTTTAAGAAAAAAGTGAATATTTTCTGGTTTCTTTAGTCTTCTATGACAATAAACTGAATATCTTTGGCTTGTGGACTGTTGGTCGGGACAAAACAGAACATTTGAGATTGCATCTTGGCTTCTGGGACCAAACAACTAATCGATTAATCGAGAAAATAATAAACACATTAATAGATCATGTAAACAAATGTTGGTCGCAGGCCTTGTTTCAAGCAGCAGAAGTAAACCAACACCACGTGTGTGTAGACACTCAGGTTTAAAGACCTGATGCTTCTTCATGTTGGGAAACATGAATGAATCCTCTCCTGCTTTGTCGGCAGATCTAAACTTATGCAGCATCTTCATATTTCAGAGAACAGTTTGGGTGATGAGCTGCAAGTCCTCACGAAGAAGGCGAGATTTACACAGTCTAACGCGAAACACCGCCTGTAAGACCGTACTCAGGGCACAAAAAAACAACTAATTAAGCAATATTACACGAGAGGGTGTGCTTTACTGTCATCACTGAGGTGCCAACAATGGCGGTAAAACACACCCTCGAGTGTAATATTGCGATTATACAACAGTTACCAACAAAAAAAATATATAATCAAAATGTATTAATATGTATAACCACCTTGCAACAGATGATTTCTAGTCCCTGTTGAGTCAACCAGCCAACTTGAGCTAACACAAATACAAATATAAACACAAAACTGCTTTGCTAGCTCAGATATCTGCTGAAAAAAAATAATTCCTCAGTGTCTCAACTCGGCGGCACAGCTGATGGAGGATGCCGGAGTGGAAGCTGAAGGGAGAATGGTTAAGTCTTGCTGTGTTTGGGGGAGCCGGGTAACGATGAAGAGCGGAGAAGGATTCAGCTTTTTCCCAAAGTCTCAGAGTTTAATCCACTCTGTAAAGGGTCCGTTTTGTTTTCCCCACAACCTCTAATCAGTTCAGTTCAATCCAATTTCACAAACATAAAAGAAAGACAACTCAACAGTCCGCTCCGGGTTTAACTGCTGATCCCCACAAAACAAAACAAACCAAAGACGCAGCAGTTAAAATAAACCAGCAGAAACGTCAGATAGATTTAAATATATATCTTCAAACGTCACAGCTATGGCTGAAAAATGACAACAGAACTAAACAAGTTTGCTGAGTTCACATATCTACCAGGAAGTGACTGTTGTTGTTGTCGATGCGATGTCACAGTCTGTAGTTCTAATGAATGGCGGAGTGATATTTATAGCGATGAGGCATTTTTCATTTGAGCGCGGCTAAATGTCTAGTCGACCAATCAGATTGCTCGGTTCTCACACTGCTCTTCCTGAAGCTTCTGGTGAGACTCAATTTATATTTTTATTGTGTCAGGAATATGAAATTATAACCAAACTGAAAGAGTCTGGCAGCAGTTGAGGGTTTAAACATCACGTCCGCTGATTTATTGATTAATTGACAGAAACAAGGTGACTGTTGTTATGTAACTGACGTGTTGCTACGCTGTTAATAAGTAAAGGTATGTTTGAGTAGTTGTTTGTTTTCACCACTCACACTCATGTCTTCAGATTAACATTGTAATAACTTATTAATGTGAAACAAAACTCACAAAGTAGCTTTAATATTTGACTAGATATTTTTTGCAGAGATGAAAGGACGATCGCTGTTGGGGCTGAAGGGGGAAATCTGCTCTTTCGTTTTTCTTCTTGGAGGTGAATCAACTTTTTCCTGCTCGCCGCTGAGTCCGGGAGAAACATGATGATTGGAGACAGAGAGAGAGAGAGAGAGAGAGAGAGAGAGGGGAAAATAAAAGCAAACAAACGAAGCTCAGATGAACCGAGGCAGAGAGTCGGATCACAGACAACCGAACCAAACCAAACACCGAGGGCTTGTACTGTATGCTGAGATCTCCACAACTTCTTCAAAGATGGCTGATAAAAAATGGATGTTTAGCAGTTGCTTTCAAGTGCTGCAGAACCTCTAACAGTAGAATTAACATCAAACACCTCGGTTGTTGCTGTATCTTTAGTCTTTTGAAAAAGTGCTGGCAAGTTCTTTGAGGAGAGCCACACACACACACACACACACACACAGTCACATTAAAACAACTTTGAACTGCTAAATTGTTCTAAGCAACATGGCCGCGGGAAATTTTTTTCTGCATTTGAAAAGCGGCACGAGAGCTCTCAGTCGAGATAAACAGCGGCGATGTTAAATTCATGTCTTGTTTTACTTTGAAAGGGAACGGCATCAAAGGCGAGAGGCAGAGCATCCCACAGCAGAAAGAAAATTAATGTAGAAGAATGTCTCTCTAAGCGTTTCGGTTTATAATAATTCAGAGTGAAGACAGTTTGCATCTGCAGCCAGAGAACCCCCGAGCAAAAAAAAAAAAATACACATTTCCATAAAGTGGTTCTGGTTTTGGTTTTGCTGAGGCGACAGATGGACTCTGAGTATTCAGGGAGGCCCAGATTCATCTCTGTGTTTCTGATGATGCTCAAGATTTTATTTCACACTTTTTTTTGTGCCATGAAATACCTTTTTATGAAAGAAGAAGTGTGCAAACATTTATAATAGTTGTCCCTAGTAATGGCAAAATCTCTTTAAAGCCTGAGCTGCTTTCACTTGTTTTTAATGTCTGTCATTTATAAGCTTATAGCAGAGTCACTATACTGTATTTAGGATAAGACAGGCTAATCAGAAATGCCTCTATGAGACTTTTTATGGGGAAAAAAATAATAAAAATGTAAATTTCATATTTATTTGTCTACATGTCCAGAAGTTTTATCCATATCTGACTGGATCAAATTTAAGACATTATGGTTTGCTTGTGTGTGAAGTAGCGTGAAATTGAAAATATAAATAGTAATGACTGAACTGGTTTGTAGTTTTTAGTGTGATGAGTTTTTAAAATGTCTCTTTTATAATGAAGGTTTATGCTTAAAATGTTTTCTGGGCTTCAGAGGATTTTTTTGGTTAAAGTATCACCGTCGGCCGCTGGTGCAACCTGGCAACGAGGTCGACGCTGATACTCAGTATCCAGCTGTATCGAAAGGTAACTTTACCTTTAATCCCAACAAAACACAAACTGATCCTACAGAAGCCTCGGGATGGTTTTTTACTACCAGAGGATGAACCAGTTTGACTTGAATGACCTGAAGATCTTTCTTCAAGCACCAACCTCAAAGAAATCTTTATTATTTTAATACTGAGCCTGTTTTTTAAACCTTTATTTCTTCAGGGGAATTTCTTTAAGAGCAATGCTCTCTTTTTCAGGAACTTCCTGATCACATTCACATCTGGAAGCTGCCCAGTACAACCACAGTCTGATCTGCTGGGTCAGGGGGGGATTGAACCAATGACCCTCCGGATTGCTTCTCTAACATTTAGGCCACTTTTAAACACATCTGTGACATTTTATTCACCAATCGACCATCTTTCCCTCCCGTCTGTCCTCCAGCAGTCTGTTTCAGAAGCTGTTTACATAATATTTGTATCATTAGTGACCGCCTACTCTGATTGGCTGGAAGTGTGGCCCCCCACCTTCCACCCTCCAGCCAATTGGAATACAACCTTTTATTAATCCTTTATTTATTCAGGGAAGTTTCAGTGAGAGGCAGCTTCTGTTTTGCAGGAACACCCTGATTCACACCTGGAAGCTGCTGTTAAGCTTGCTCAAGGGCACCTCAGTGGTGTTAACGAGGGAGGAGCAAGCGCTGCTTTTTCACTTTTCCCACTTTTACACCCAGAATTATCTTGCAGCTCCCGAGGGTTAAACTTAGCTGTAGCACAGATATATTATATTCCTTTAGCCGAATAACAGAAAGAAACCATGTTTTAAAATTTCATCCAAAGAAGATGAAACAGTAGAAAATCCTGCAATGTGCCGAGTCTCATTAAGCAGACAGTCGGCTGTAACTATGTGCCGAACACACACAAACACTCATCAATAACGGAGGGAAGATTTCCATCAGTTTCCATCTTCTGGAAGGCTTTTAAGACTTTTTAGCTGCTGAACAACCAGCAATGCTTCCAGTTTCCTGCTTTGATTTGACTTCCTGGTGTGACATAGTAACCAATCAGTTTGGTCGGTTACACGTTATCTCAGAAACTACAGTCCATATTTCTACAAAATGATTCAAAGGATGAATCCCAATGATCACAATCGAGCCAAAATCCCCACTAGTATACAAAAACATAATGGATTTCCATGAACTTTCCTGATGGCGTCTACCGAGGCTGAACCCTTTAAAACTTTAATGACCTCATCACCTTTTCCTTTCATGTATTCCTCAGGAAAAACTTTACATTTTAATGAGACTGTCCAGACAAGAAAAAATAAAAGAATCAGTCATTTGTGTGCAAGTACCCTGTAGTAAGCATGTAAGTGTGTGGCAGCGTTGGGGGGGCGGGGGGGCGTTTTGATGCTAATGGCGGGCGCTGTGCGTGTGTTAAGTGGTTTCGTGCTACTGCGCCTGGGTAAATAATGGCACAGACGAGGAGAAAGTGACGCCGGTGCAGTGTGGATTATCTTTGCTTTGCTAATCTGAAGTTAACATCCATCCATGAAGAAATAAACAGGAAGTATCCACACTGATACAGACTCTCCTCTGTGTCATATTAATGCTGGGAGGCATTGATTATCCTTTGAACATGTTCAATTTAATTGTTATATTTGTTCAAAATGCATTGAAAAGAGTATTACTTATGTTATATTACTTATTCATTTATGTTTGAGGTTGAAAAATACATTTCAGTGTGATTTTTATGATGCAGATTGTAGGAATATAAACATTATTTGGTAATAATTGCCACTCATAACAAATTGTAATCCTATTAAATGACTCAGTGACAGAAAGCAGGAAGTGTTTACAACGTATTTTGTTGCTTAATTTGCAGGTTTTTAAAGTCTAAATCATCAGTATGTTGCTTGTTTGCTACATTCAGAGATAATATACTCAGGTGTGATGTACATTTCTTACGACAGCATCACTGCAGACACATCTGAAGGTCTTCTCGGGTCTTTCTTCATGAGTTTTTAAAGCAGTAGATATTCTTACTGACCCTCTTCTTCAGTTACCACTTCATCACTACTGAGACTGTTTTGGCCGGCCTTCAGAGCAGCGGCAGCGGCGGGGGCGAGGGCAGATAGCAGGGAAGGACCCGGGTGCTCTGAAACCCCCCCCCCCCGCGGGGTCACGGCAGCCAAACTTAGCCTGAGCTGAGACACAGACAGGAGACGGAGAAGTCGACTGACTGGCTGCCTAAAAACGTCTAATCTCATAAGAAGTCTGCTGACTGGGGAGCGCCGGGACTCCAAATACAACTTTAAAAGCTTTTTCTTTTCCTTTTTTTTTCTTTCTGTGCACTCCACATCCCTTTATCACAGACATGCCATGTGCTACAGGCTGAAAGGCGAACGCACCAGAAGCCTGCCTGGCAGGAGACCCCAGTGGAATCATGGGAGGAAAAAAAAAAGCATGTGTGTGCATTTGTGCAGCATGTTTCTTTTCTTTCAGCATTTCTGTCAAATAAAACAACACTAAATATTTAATGTTATGAATTTCCTCTGGAATAATGCAGCTTTTGTTTTTACATACTCCCCCCCCCCACCGTCGTTAATATTAAAGGGGGCCGTGGCAGGAACATCTAAATGGATGCATTGTGTGGGGCTGAGGGTCCGTGGAGGAGAAACACAGCAACACACACACAGTCGACAGTATTAACAAATGACACTGACCTGTTTTTGTTTTTTTTCTGTTTGTTAAAGAGTGAAGGTGCAGAATGACAAATATCTACAACTGAAATCACACATCTGCTGAGTTTCTGGTTTGCACAGCACAGGTGAATGAGATATATCAGGTTTTGGATACACAAGGATCAATTTCACTGTTGGTTTGGGTCATTTAATGGGATTTGTTGACTGTAAAACACATGAATATCATCAGATCACAGTGTCCTTCAGCCTCAAAATGACTGGATTTGGTGTAAACTTACAGGCAAGGTCAATGTTAGCTTTTTAAGTTAACCCTTTCATGCATGAATTAGTGTTTTTATTCCTCTTTAGGCATGAAAAAAAATATTTGAACATTTTTTTAAACATGCATTTTTCAAGTGCACAGCATGCGTTTGAGTTTTCAACTTTAGGAATATATTAACAAACCAGTGAATAAAATATATTATTTGAAAACTATACAATAATATATATTTTCAAAGTTGTTAAACTAATGTTTTAACATATTTCAACATATTCTAATACTGTTCAAAGTGATGCAAAAACACTGAACCTTGTTCCTGACTCCTCAGCCTCTCTGCTCTGTCTTACTGCATTTATTAGCACATGAGCTACAGATGACTTGAAATGCAGAAGATCCTTCTTTTCTAATCCAGACATTCTTTTGAGGTGCCCCCCCCATGCAGTATCCCCAGCATCCTCAGCCCCCTCAAAACTGCAAGTTACATTCTAATAACATAAATCAATTGATTTACAGCCAAAAAAGTTACTGCATTTTCAAGAACAACAAAGTCACAGTAATAATATAATTGTACTTAAAATACAGTCAGTGATGCACGACGTCCAACTCAGTGGACAGATGATTAATCGTCATTTTCTCCCAACATACAATCAATACTTGGAAATTTTAACAATTGTATTACTCCTTGGTTGTTACTTGATGTTACAAAATTTTATTTACCTGCAAGGGTCTATTACTATAGAAGGATTGGCAAGATATTCCTGAGCCGCTGAGTGTTTCCAGCCGGCCAGCAGCCATCTTGGTTTTGAGAAATGTGTGTTGCACTTACAAAGGCTGACCAATGGATGGCAGTGTATGAGATGACACACTAGAGTCCACTGTGTTGGCTGATGTGCAACTATACCATTAAAACCTCATGCATATATAAGAAAACGGCTTTTGAACAGCTGTCCACTGTAGTGACCACTATGCATGAAAGGGTTAATATATGAAAACGTGCATCCTCGTGAAATTGTGGACTGGAGTGATCAAACAGCAGCTGATTTTTGGTTGACCTGCTGGGTGCCTTATAACACTGGAGCTGGATAAGTAAAGGTTAATTCAGGTCACACGTTTTGAGTGAAATCAGCCCTGCGTTAAAACACAAGCGGCCGTGTTGGTGGGGACGCGTTGTTTGATGTATCTGTGAGTCAATGATGAAATACGATCCAGGAAGTCCAGCTGAGGCTACAGATTTATGCATTTAAAGATTACAACTCTGGAAAGTGGAATCAGCAACTGTTTTATCTTTCACCGCGAGGTAAACAGCAGAAACACGGCGCTGACGTTACAAAGTCATCCATCAGGAATGTGCGCTTCCATGTATGTGATTGGCCGACGCGTTGCATTGCAGCAAAAGTTGAACCTGTCTTCTGTACCAGTGGAGCTGCACAAGTAAAGGTGGTGATAACAGTGTTGCACATCTACTTCCTGTCACACTTGAACATCTAACGGTCTAATGAAGTCTTGGTGTTGTTGGCATATTGAAGTCTGGATGATGTTACAGAGGAACTACACACTAAATTACTATTTTTGCACTGTACACATAATAATAATTATGATAATAAATAATATATAATAATAAATATTATTATTATTTATAAAGCACTTTTTTAAACAATGTTACAAACTGTTTTACAAAGGAAAAGCAAAAAATGAAAACAATTCAGCACCATAATTAAATGATATCCAGCAATTAAAGGAACAGAGAATAATGTAGAATAAATACACAAATATTATAAAATAAGATAAAAACAAACTGGAAACATTCAACTTTAAGCTAAAATGAATAAAAGGTGTTTTAACAACTTTTAAGAAGTCACTTTTTTCAGATTTATGATTAATTGGGATTTGTACCCTCATGTTATTTCTGTTTTTCTGATCTTTATGATGGTTTCTTCGATGTTTATGCTGCGTTAACTCATCAGTTAAATACATTTCTGTCGTCTGATTGGACACGTGATGCAGCTACTGTGTATGTTGTGATACCTGAGTGAGTTTTAATAACTTAATTACACCTATAAATTGATGTTATTTTATCTTATTTTTATCATTATTTTACTCCTGTGCATTCTATTGTCCTATTATTACTATTACTGTACATCTTCTATTGTTACTATATACTTCACCTCTTTGTTCCTCTTCGCTACTTTGTAACATTGTTAAGAAAAGTGATAAATAAAATGTATTATTATTATTTTATTGTGAGACATGTGACACAGTTTTCTCATTTTTATTCAAGTTGTGTTTTCCTCTGATGCACCCGTCACATATTCAGATGTGCAGATACTTTTATCAATCATGGACGGAACAAAATCACCACAACTGTATTGTGTTTACTTGTGTGTACATTAGAGTTGTGCCTGAATACAAATACGTTATTCGGCAAAGCACAAATAGTATTTTTTTTTTTTTTTTTTTTTTTTTTTACTAAAATTTGTATCATACAAATATTTTTAAAAATTATATGTTTTCAGGAAGAAAAACAAAACATGTTAAATACCAGCGCACAGGTCGGTTACATCTCTATCTCAGTGTCTCTCCTCTGCTCCGCTGTGACGTCTATCAGTAGGTCTCAGTGAGGGGAGTCACATCCACCTGCTACATGACGCACATTTCTTCATTTGGACATCACTCCTGGAGTTTGGGGTGTTCCCCAGAGATAAAGCTGAACTACTGACACAAATGAAGTGCTCCCAAGGGAACACTTATTGTAACACTTTAATTTTCTAAAGTTAAAAGTGTAATAAAAACAAACACAGGATTTTTAAACCTCTTAACAATTTTATTTGAATACAAATACAAATAATTTTGCTGCCTCAACAAATGCACATACAAATACAAATACTGGGCCTTCTGTACATCCTTAGTATACATTTCACACCACTCTGTGTCAGTTGAGCTCAGTTTTCTTCACTTTTGTGAGTTTTGTGAGGCGCTGAAGGTTTTTCTGTATTCCAGCAGTGTCTCCTGAAAACAGTTTTCACCTGCGATCAAACAGAAAGTTGTGGAAAAACATGAATTTTAAGCTTTTTTTTTTTTTTAGGGTGGGGACGTTTGGTTTTAAAATGTGACTGTTTCATTCGTGTCTCCTTAAATGTGTGAAAACCTGCAATTGTTGGAAGAAAAAACAGTTTTCACCTCTTAAATGAAAACCGTCGTGTCACGCTCACAGTTTTTGTACTTTTTTTGAATCTCTACAGTGAACGTTTGGAGCGTAATTTCCTTTAAAACCACCCCATCACTTCCTCCTCCTTCTTCTTCTTCTTCTTCTTCTGCCCTCTTGGCTCTCGACTCATCTGCTTCATGCCCCACTTGACTCTGATGATATGAGATTTCTAGTCCCCATGGCAACCGGCGGGACTCGCAACCATCCCCGCTTTCCTGTCTCTAATTCCTGCCCCTTTCATTTGCATAGAAATAACATTTTGGGATGAATGAGCAGTCCCCTCTAGTCCCAACCTGTGTCTGTCTGAGCGCTCGGAGCATCTTATTTGTGTTCCTACCTGCCTGTATCAGCGCCATCATTTACCTCGTGATGTGAATGATAAGGCTGACAGCTATCGAGGATCTGATCTGATCTCTCTGAGCAGTGGGCCTCATTTTAATATCGCCTTTGGCCATGTATTTTTATTACACTCATATTTCATCAAACAATCTCACCAACAAGCGGGTAATGACATAATTAACCTACGGGGGGGGGAGCGCCCTCGCCGCTAGGACGACGGATTTAATTGGAGAGGCTTCAAAGCAAGGCCGGCCAATCCGAGAGGTCTTAGAAAGGGCGAAACACGGTGAGCGGAGCGCCGCCGCCGCCGTGCACCGAAAAAACAGACAGCAGCAGCAGCAGGCGGCAACAAGCAGCACAGAGTTAATGAGGTTTTAATGACATTAACTTTCAGGTAGTGCTGAGTTCTGTGTTTAACATCCAGGTCATTGATACTAAAACTAATAATAATAAAAATGCAGCTCTTCTTTTTACCTTTATCTTAATTGTAGTTTTCCCAAAATGCAGATCATTATTCTTTAGAAATGGGAGGATTTTGGAGGTAAATTAAGATTAATTCAGATTCATGCAGGTGCTTCTCGTGTGTAAACTAAAAGTGGCTGCAATTTCGCCACGAACACTGTTAGTGGTCATAATTCTTCTCCTTCTTTTCCCCTCAGCACTGTGCTAATGGACTACCTGAAGGCTCCCTGCACAATTCTCTGCTTAAAATGAGATTACTTACACCGGAGGTAACTAATAACCTAAATGAGCTTTATTTTCTGCTGTCTGACTTTCTGTAACAAGAATATTTCCCTTTTTCTTTTCTTTTCTTTTCTTTTCTTTTCTTTTTTTTTTTTTATTTCTTGTCACTAGCAGCAGAGTCTTACGCCTGATTGGCCACTAAAGTGCCACCTCATTGTCACTTATGCATAAAAAAAGTCAAAATTTTATGTGTAGATTACCCTGAAATGTCTCGATCCTGTTCCTGTTTCTAATGACCCCATGACCCTTCCTCCAGCGCCGCAATCAGGACATGTTTTACAATTTTAGCTCCAATATTTAGTCAGTTAGTTCACTACAAGTTTTTATATTGTTTTATTTTGGTATATTAGCATTTAAAACAGAAGAATCTCTGAGGAAAAATCTCTTCATGTCAATTGAATCAGCGGAGTGACATGTGTGGGTCAAATCTTTTTTGTTTAGTTCAAATTTTGTGAATTTCAACATGCAAATTTGCTCTTTTTTACAACAGAAAAACACCTTGACAGAGAGTCCAAAATGGATGAAGCAATCATTGTAGCTGTATTGCATTTACCAATGATCTGCTCCAGAGGTATTTTAACAGACAGTTATGAGAAATGCATCTCTTGAATAAAGCGTGTGAAGCTACTTTCCGTTTAGCGACCGAGCAGCTAGTTTGGAGAACTATTGTGACTGACTATCATGGTCCTGACTGGTCTCAGCGTTTATCTCCCCAGATACTGTTGTTCTCCAACTAATAATAGAGAGTTACAAAGTGTTTAACAGTAAAACCAACAAATGCTAAAATCATTATTTACATGTAGAATTTAAACGTACAACACAGAATGAATAACCAGTGAAACAATAGCAGCATAGAAAAGAGCAAAACAGGATAAAAACATAGTTACAATTAAAGAAAAGGCTTTAATATGTTTAAAAACTAGACTTGCAATTAGTCACCAAGCTTTTATCATCTGTTTAATTAAAGATAAGTTACAACAGGTTGTTACAGGTGAAGGTTTTTACTGAAGCAGCTACTTATAGAACCATTTTATAACAATTTACTCTTGTAATTTACCTAATATGATTCATTTATTAGTCAGTCTTCACCATGTTTCTAATTTCACTGGTGTTTCCTTGACACATCATGTACAATAGAAATAATATTAAATAAACGCTGCATGCTAATAAAATATGCATAAGTGGACTTTTTGTACTTTTTCTTATCGTCTTTTTTATACTCTTTTAAGTCCTCACATTTTTATCTTTATTTGTTGATATTGTGTGTTTATCTGTTTAGTTTTTGAAGTCTTGTCCTGAGACGTTCATGGTGCAGTTTGACCCAGAGTCTCTCTGTGCAGAAGACAAATAAAACCTTTGAACTGAGGTGAAAATGTTCAGTTCCTAAAGTTTTTACAAGTGCTGACATTGTGTTTCTGAGACATCACCCACACATGGTGAGTGATGATGTTTCGGTCATTACTGCGACACATGGCAGTGCTGTTTGCTCTGTGTAGGTTTATGGATAAAAATCACATCACACACACAGACTGAGATGAGAAATAAAAAAGCAAAACATATTTAAACTGTGAGAAACTTGACTCTGATCTACCTTCTATACCAGAAGGTGTGTTTCCATCCACATGTTTTTATTCGCATTTATAATTTACGCTTAAAAAACAGGAGTGGAAGTCTTAAAGTATTGCAAAAAAGTTTTTACACTTGGCTGAGGTGGAAAATGTATTATTAGAAGCAATTTGCGACAAAGTGCAATAGAAACAGACTTGATGTGAATGAATGAATCATGTGACTTAAACGTCACTGAAGAGCTGAAAACATCAGATCTGTGATGAGGAGACTGTAACCTTCCTCACATCAATACTTGAAACTAACAGAAATGTCATATTTCCATCATGTTTTCCATCATTTGAGCTTTGACTGATGTCATCCCGTTGTGTCTTCTTCTTCTGCAACAGTTTATCTGGAAAAATCGGTTGATCAGGTGGGAAACTGCGTGTCAAGGTTTTGGTCTCAAGAACATTGAGCTTCAGTACTTTGGGGAAAAGAGATAAGTAGACAGGTACACCGTGCCCAGATGTTCAAGCACTTGAAGTCAGTTAATGGCTCAAATCAGTTGAGATGGTTGTTCATTTGAGTGTGCCTTGTCCTTTTTAGAGTCGGTATCGGTTGAACTGAGGCTTGTGGTAGCCTATACTTTGATAGAAATGATAAAATCAGTTTAAAAACCAGTATGTGTGATGTTAATGACCAGGGACACAAAAATGTATCAATTCTCTTTATCAAATAAAACATTGAAGTGTTTACCATGATGAGCGTTTTTATACCTTAAGAGGGCAACAGATCCTGGGAGATACAACTCATTAACTCCAAAATATACAAAATATTGAAAAAAATATGTGTGGAAATGTTTTACTTTGGTGCAAATGAGATAATTAGTAACATTAAATTATTTTTTACAAAGCATTTTCCACTTCTGCCTGTTTAAAGGTTAAAGAACCGACTTCAACGATTCACAAAACACAGATGGAGAAAAAAAAGAGCATTCATGTGAATTTTCTTTTAGTGATTTTCAGGAAATGTGTTCTAAATCTGGATAGAAACCTGGCTGACTGTTGAAGTGCTTCCAGTGTAAACACATAGGAGAATTAACGTCAACTGCCTTCAATTTCACGTTCACCTGTAAAGAGATATGAACCTCTTCTTCTCCTCCACCGCCGCCGCTGCTGCTGCTGTGTGTGTGTTGTGTAATGTTGCATTAAGGCGTCATCCACTCCAGGAGAAAAAAAAAAGACTCTCACTTCTCACCTCTACACCCACATCATCATCATCATCCCGGTGACATCAGCACATTCAGAGTATCTCTGCGAAACCGTTTGAACGCGGCTATTAAAATCATGAAACATTAACAGCGCTGAGAGCAATTACGTCCCCTGCATAGCCAGAGGGCTTCATTCATTTATTATGCATCTGTTGCTCCCCCCCTCCCCTCCATCCCCCCCGCCCCACGTCCGGCTTTCAAACTGCGGGGCAGGTTAGAGCACCGAGTGTTGCCGGCTGAGATCTTGCCACTATTAAGAGAATTAAATCCAGCTAAGAGGGCCTCTCAGAGAGAACATAAATTCTCCATTATCTCCCCTTCTTGGTGGCCTCCTCCATCCCTCTTCTCCAGCAGCGGCAGAAGCCGAGTTTTACTGCCTCGCTCTCATTTAGCCTCAGAAATCGTCTGCTGGAGACTCTTAAAACCCCTGCCGGATAAAAATAAGATCTGTTGAACGAGCGCTTGAGTTTTTTTTTTTTTCTTTTAATGCTTTGTTTGTGACACACAACTTTAAAAAAAGCATTAACATAAAAGAAGCCTGCTGTGACTGCAGAGGCCGACGACGCTGCAGCTGCAGGAAGTGATGCGCTGACAGATTGAATGGCTTTTTATTTCCTATTATTTTTTTCTCTATTTATTTATGGCTTTGAAGTCGAAGCTTCTCTTTATATTGAGAGCAGAGTTGATCTGTGTGAAGTGGTTCTGAAATGTAATGTTTGAAGTAACACTGAAGCCCAGAGGTAATGTATTACATATGCCTTCATAATGCTTTATGATGTATTACAACAATATTTAAACAAGGATGATCATCAAACTATAAGCTTGAGAACAAAGAGCGTTCATAATTACTGCATTCAGTTTGCATCACAGGTTAAAATATGTTATACTGGAGCACTAATGGTTGGACAGAGTGGTTCACCAGCATTTTTTTCCATAATATTCATAATATCTTTGAACATTTGATGTAAAATAGAAACAGCAAGCATGCTTAAAACTCATAAATCAACCATTGTTGTTGCATTTACGAGTATTCTGAGCTCATAAGACTACAACTCAGAGTCAGAATCCGTTTTATTGGCCAAGTATGTTGGACGTACAAATAATTTGACTCCAGTTTGCATTGGCTCTCAGTGTACAAGCTAAAAGGAAACACATGCAGAAGACTCAGTGATCAGCACCACTGAAGTGAGGTTCGTTGTCCTGTTTCCTCATTTAGTTTTGTTGTAAATATGTAAAATAAAAATAAAAGTCAACTGCAAGTGTGGTAGTTAAGAATTTAAAAATAATTAGATTTTTCAGAAACATAATTTTATTTCTATTCAGAGTTATGCAATTATATTTCTTGTGCTCCATTTTCTTCTGCATAATTTGGTAACACTTCATTTTACGGGTCCACAAATTTCATGGTAATTAGGTGATAATTAGCAAGTAACTTTGAAATTACTCCGAAATTACCTCAAAATTTGTCTCAACTTTCACGGTAAGTAGATATAATAAGCAAGTAAGTTATTTGAAATTTTGTTGAAATTACCACAAAATTACCCTAGCATTTACCTCTATTGGTAATGCCTCAGGGCTCCAGTAGGGGGAATCATGGTAGGTCTGGACCTGCTCTATGTGAAAAGTGCCCTGAGATGACTTTTGTTGTGATTTGGCGCTATATAAATAAAAACTGATTGATTGATTGATTGATAATTTGGTAAAACTTTATTTTACGGGTCCACAAATTTCATGTTAATTAGGTGATAATTAGCAAGTAACTTCTTTGAAATTACTCTGAAATTACCTCAAAATTTGTCTCAACTTTCACGGTAAGTAGATATAATAAGCAAGTAGGTTATTTGAAATTTTGTTGAAATTACCACAAAATTACCCCGACATTTACCTCAAATTTCATGGTAAATAAGTGAGTTGTTGCAGCTTAATTTTCGAGTAGTTTCTGTCTAATTTCTACTGAGTGGACCCCTAAAGTGAAGTGAGGTGATTCTGGAGCAGGACGTTCTTGTGTTGTGTTGAGTTTTAATGATATACAGCGCAACCAAATTCACACATTGTGCGTCGATTTATTGGTAATACCTCAGGGCACCAGTAGGGGGAATCGTGCTCCTCTCCCTCACTTAATACAAACAAGTGAAAATGAGAGAAGTGTGCGGGTTTCTTCATCCCTCTTCCCTCACTATTTTCCCTGTTTTAAGGACACAACACATCCTGCTCCAGAATCTACAACAACCTGTTTGCATATAAGTTCTTCTGTTTCTTCAAGGAAGAGAACAACAACAAAGAAGAACAACAACTGTCTCACATCGTTGAGAATCTTTAACAGCAGCAGAACAGTCATAATTATGCACAACCATTACTCATGGCTGTGGCTATTAATAGCTGTATTATCATTAATTCATCACATGTACCCGTAAAGCATCAACAGCAGGCATTTTTCAGTAATTGCCTGTGATTATATCCGTTATTAAACTCAAACCTGAAACAAACACAAAACTCAAAAAGCCACTAAAGGGATGAATTGTATGCAGGCAAAGAAAGTCTGAACAGAAATCTTTGCATTTTCTTGTGGTTTATTTATCTTCTCCAAGCCGGCAAGCAAAAAAACAAAGAAGTCATGACTTCAGCTGCCTCTGAAACAAACAAACCCACTCAGGTGCATCCTGGTTTGTTACCTGCCGACCTGTAAAACCTGAAGAACCTACAGTGCTGCCTGAGTCTTGTTAATTAGAATAAGGATAAATTAAAAGAAACATAAACACAGAAATGAAACATTTTCTTCATTCTGCAACAAAACTTGCTGTGGTTTCACTTTATCTCTTAATCATAAGACACAGACATGATGTTCCTGATGAATTAAAGTCATTTTAAGTTTCTGTCAAACTTCACCCTTTAAAATATAATAATCAAGCTTATGGCTGCTGTTATAAGACATCATTATGCATAATTAAGACTTACAGCAACTCTTTTGGTGCATTATGGATGTGCCATAATGTCTTTTGCAGGTATCTATATATTCACTATATGGCCAAAAGTATGTGGACACTGTGACAACAAGAGCCCATCCACCAGCTGAGATCCAGGCCTTATGCCGCATTAAAGTCACGTCTTAAATTCCCGTAATTACCGGTTTCTGACTTGTAAACAAGGTTCATGGCAGCAACCAAGTCGTGCTTGCTCTGACAGCTTTGAAAACCAAACAAAACCAAACAAATGACAACCAAATCTATAATAGTACAACTGTCTTGGGTTAAGATAATAAGACAAAGTAAGACTTTATTGATCTTTGTGCATTTATAATACACACACACAGCATGCAGTGTGAAGGTGCAGGCCCGTGGTTTTATAATGACATTCACCTATCATCAGGCATCCTCTTACTTTTGGCCAGGTATATAACAAGGTGATGCTCTGGAGGTTTGAGGGCTGCTGAGGCAGCGGGTGGCAGGAAGTATCCTCGGTGACGCTTAACTGCTCTGTGAGTTGTTGTTGGTTTTTTTTTTCCCTGGGACTGATAATTGATTCATTACCTCTCTTTACCCCCCCTCAGCTCTGACGCCATCACCCCCCCCTCCTCCCTCCTGCAGGGCTGTACGAGCTCCTAATGTGATATGAGAGCAGATGAAGCAACCGGTGCTGCTGCTGCTGCTGCAGATAGAAAACGGAGTCTGGCTGTTTAAGACGATTATGTTGGAAGTGATTTTCCTTTTCTCTCTTCCTCTCCTGTCTCTTTCTCTCTTTCCTTCTCCGGCTTTTCGGTGAGTTTCTCATAACCTCGGTCGTCAGCCGGCAAAGCCAGGCAGCCGGTGAAGGGGAGGGGAGGGGAGGTGGGGAGGCAGGAGGTTACAGGAAACACGAGGGGGCACAATGCTGATGATTAAGGATCAGCTGATTAGGCACTTGCTGTGTAATCTTAAATAAAAAAAAGGATATGAAATCACTTGCTTTACAGCCGTGGAAGTGATTTTCCTCACAATGGGGGCTACCTTCCGCTAATCAGCTTTGTGCCACAGAAAAGCCACTGAATATATTTGGCCCTTTGTACTGTGGTGATAATGTGAGCGAGGCGAAGCTCCAGATCCTTTGAACGCACCCCTCCTTCCTTACTTTCTCCTCTTGCCTCCCTCCCTCCCTCCCTCCCTCCTCTCTCTCCTCCTCAGTTATCGGTTTCCTCCACACTTTCTCCATTTTTTTTTTTTTTGCTTCCTGCAGCGGAGAAAACTCCTGCTTGCTTAATTTGTCCGAGGGTAATTTGACTGCGAGGCGTACCGGAGAGGATTGATCGAGTCAAATCAAGACTATTGACTCTCCCTGTGCCAAAACACATTCATTCACCCCCACTGCTGACTCCTTCCTTCCTCCGCCAGGCATCAGACACTAACTGACACGGCGGCAGCGGTGAGGAGGAGGAGGAGGAGGAGGAGCTGAGGTCAGGGCGGTCGCCATCCTGTGGTCCGATGGATGGGTCAGAGTGGCGTGTTTCTTGTTGATGTGAGCTGCAGCACAGCAGAAATCTGAGCCCCGACAATTAATGAACTGCTGGGCAGCTCAGATGATCTACGCTGCACACCCGGCCAAGACCAAATACCATTTCATCGCTGTCGAGCCAGAGCCTGAGTCCCGGCTGCAGCGTTTCCTTTATAGAATTTATTTGGGCCTGAAAGGGAAGAAGAAGTTCAGATCCTGAAGTTTAAGTCGTAGAGCCAGTAAAGTTAGGCACTCAGATTTTTAAGTTTTATTGTTAGAAAAGATTGAGGAAGAGTAAAGTTTAGTCATACACTCGAGGAAAATCTCATATCTTTGGTTTTGGGGATTTTCATTCTCTCACATCAGCTGAAAAAAAGAAATGAGGCAGAGATTAGGACAGAAGATGGAAAATAAGACGAGAAGAGAAGATTCAAAGTTACATAAATGGTAGAAATGTTTCAGAGCAGCTTGTATAAACACAATGAATAGTAAAATCAGATTGATTAATGCAGATTAAGATATATTCTAAATATAAAGAAAGAAAGAAAGAAAGAAAGAAAGGAACAAAAGAGGTTTTCTGCACTTTTTCTGATGTTGAAGATGAAATCAGAACCTTCAAAGTAAAGGTCAATTTCCACTTTTAATTTCCACCGGCACCATGGACAGTTACAGAGCTTTTATTTAGAATCAGTTTAGACTAACTTTTCTATTCAAAGCAATTAATTCAGGTATACGCAGTTAAAATATTGGATTATTTTGTTAACATATAGATAAATATATGAGTATAAATGGCAGTAAACAATGACTGAATGCATACTTTTATATATTTTGTGTATATTTGTACTCTTTCACGTCTCAGGTGTGTATATACAAATATATTTCAGAGTAAATACATCGTGAGTCTGACGATAAATAGTCAGAGTATTCTTTCACGTCTGCCAAGTTTCCTGTTCTGCCCTTCAACGTTATTTCCCAGCTGGTTGTTTACCTTTTTTTTTACTTCAAATTAACCATTTAAGAGCCTTGAAGTTATTCAAACTCAAGACTCCATGTTTTTATGGCTGCACTGTCCCATCAGATGTACATATTCCCCAATGTCTGGTGCATCATTTTATACACATTTCCCCAAAATTCACTTTGGGATCTGAACTAGAAAGTAAATTTCTGTGACTGAATCAGATCAGAGCTGCGATTAGTCGATTGATTGTATTGAAAATTTGGGTTGTGGATTGCTGGTTGAGACAAAACAAGACATTTGAAGTTGCATCTTGGACTTTAGGAAACACTGATCAACATTTTTCACCATTTTTTGACATTTTAAAGATCATACAGCTGATTGATTAATTGAGAAAATAATAGACAGATGAACTGATAATGAAACAAATCACTAGTTGCAGCCCTGAATCAGATAGCGTGTGAAGATGAGGGCTTGTAGGTTGGAAGCAGTGAAGGATTTGACTGCTTGTTCCTCTTCTGCTCAGCCGCCGCAGTGATAAAGTTTAAACAGAACAGATGCATGCTGGGAGAGTTTATCACAGCTGCAACCGCACCATCTGTGTCATCTCACTCTTCACAGGAGATTTTTCATTATTTATCCCGATTTAAAGAGCTACAGAATACAGCAACCCTGAACGCTTGTTTCCTGTGCAGCCAGCAGACTGCTGCTCCACCAACGCTCTCCATCTGAAGAGTTACAGGAGACATCGCCGCCGCTGTTTTAGCTTTAATCCACTGAGCGGTCTGCCTCTCTCAGCTCAGGTTTTGTTTTTTTTTTCTGTGCAGTGTGAAGATCCTTCCTCCGGTTTGTTTTAATGGGCACACACAGGAGCAGCTGGGCAGGACCTGCTGCATCATCAGCTGCACAACCCACAACTGAATTAAATACAGTGGTTTTGCTGTGATCATCTAAAAGTCTCTGTGTTCTCCTCTACTAGAGACTTAACCTGTGTGGAGTCTGTGGGGGATGAAACAAACTGTTTGGGTCCAAAGACCATGATTCTTATCAGAATGTTACATCTACTGCAACTGTCCACAACCCATTTCACTAAGATGATGCATATTTCCAGGTGTATATTTATATTCTGGAGCTCTACTGGAATATCTTTGCATGATTTCCAGTTAAAAACTCCTTATTTATCTTCTACTGGTCCTTTATGCAGCCCCTCAGTTCAGTCTCAACCCGTTTTAGCTCCTCTTCCTATATGTTCGAGCTGGAATCAGATCAAAATATGAATGGACACTGTGAACAACACCAGAAACACCTTAGCAACAACCTTAGCAACAAAGGCATCAATGGATGGCCGTTTGTGGGCATGTGCAACAACCTGACATCATCATGAGGAGGAAGTAGAGGTGACTTTGCAAACGAAGCATTTCAGGGAGCATTTTAACGTACGTTCACCTAAAGTTTTGGAACTTTGATCATGTTTAACATCCAACATCATAACAGGATAAAAACAGAAAATCAAAAAAAAGCACATTATGTTCACTTTAAAGGATCATTCCGGTTCATTACAACTCTTATTTTAGTTCTTGAAAGTGACAGAAAGAAGTTGGCTGGAAACAAACTCACAGGTTAGTCAAATTTATTTAGAAGAATAAAATTAGAAAAGTAAAATTATTATCCAAAATATTTGTTTATAAACATCCATCAGCTTACAGACCCACTTCCTGCTTCAACTTTGACCTACTGTGCTTACCGTAGACGGATGAACTGTTGGTGATGTTTAGTTTTGTTAGTTTTTAATTTAATAAGCCTCAGCTTCATAATTTAGTTTCTTTATTTCTACAGTGAAAATAACACATTGTTGACCTCGTAGATGTCCTTCTACGTGTTTAATTTTCATTTTATACATCTCACTAGTAGAAAAGGTTGTTTTTTTTTAGAATTAACAGATAAATTTTTATCAACACTGAGAATTAACAGGAAAAAAACTGAAGAAAAGTTGTGAGGATCTGTCTGTCAGGATGAACAGATGTGCATTAGTTGCTGCATGTACTGAGACAGACGTAGCAGCAGTAGAATTACAGTTTAAAATAGCCGGTGTTTCGATTCATATATACAGTAGCATTTATAACATCATGCATTAGTTAAGTTACGTGTATATGCAGTTGTACAAAGCAACGTCCGGTCAAATAAGTGAAATATTCGGGCTGTTTTTGCCTGCAGGGTGAACATTAGTGGTCCTGAGAAGTAAATTATAATCCATGTTAACATTTTATATTTTTCAGAGCAGCCGGTCTGAGTTCCTGTTTCTGTGTTGAGTGAAGTTGTTCGGGGCGAGGCTGAAGTACGAGAGGCTGCGCCGTGCTGCTGCAAGAACACGTCTTTCTGCTCGCTCATTAGGACATTGGCACACAAGAAGCCCTTGGGCTTCTGGGTAACGAAGGACCCCAACGGACTTGTGGGTAATTGGGCAGCTAGAGTGGAGTACAGGTGAACACCGGCTTGTCTGAGAGTTCTGGTTGGCCAGTCAGCTGGAGCCTCCGCTTTAGCCAAGCGAACGTTGGGTGGGAGGCCTCCAGGGAACGAAAAAGTATGTGAGAACGCTGCAGGAAAGTTTTTCAAAGCAAGTGAGGCCGAACTGCTGTGATTTAAAAAAAAAAAAAAGTATCCATACCTGTCCTGTTTACTACTGCTGCTTTTTTTTTTTAACTAAACGCCCTTGTGCCCCATTCCCATAACAATGGGAAGCAGGAAAGTCTTACAGATGGTTGTTTTGTGAGAGAACAAGTCTGACGGTTTTGCTGCCTCGCTGCTGCCGCTGCTGCTGCTGCTGCTGCTGCCGCTTTGGTCGAGAGCCAGAGTCTTGATGTTGTTGTGGAAAGCCGTAGCTGGCTAGCACCGCGGTTTTGTTTAGCCTCGAGGGAACAGGCAGGGGTGAAACCAACCAGGAGCGCTCTGGGACTGAATACTCAATTAAGGCAGACTTGTCTAAAGAAATTGCTGCTGAGATCTCAACTGCTGACAAACTGGCCTCCCCACGGTGACAGCTTAATCATAGTTCTGCAGAAACTGTCCAACACTCTGCGTTGGTTCAGTCATGGATTTGGAGAGAGAGAGAGAGAAGAGAGCTGTGGCGTGCTGGGAGTTTGTTGTGATTTGTCATCCTGCTGCTGCCGGTATTTGGAGCTCGCTCTAATGACCACGCGAGCCCCCGTGACAGCGGCCCCCCGTTCGAGCCGGGGCCGGAGATCCATCATTCTCTCTTCTTTTGTGGCTCATTGGCTCGCTGCCCCCGTCCAGGACAAACTCCCCCGCCGCGTCTGAAAGGAGCAAATAAACGTGACAGCAGATTTACGGGAGGCCGGCTCGCCCGGGAGGAGAGCTGACGGTAACGGACAACACGGAGCCTCGGGTGCAGTTTGTCTCCACACAACACCTGCAGCTGCGGCACGGTGACGAGGTGATGTCCCGTTTAGACGCTCCGTCACCTCCGTCACACTGATCCACCGAGGATCTGAAGAGCTTTACAGCTGCTCAGGTTAAACATATGATCAGATGAGCAAGTCAAGTCTGTGTGTACTTGCAGTGAGATGTTCAGTCACACACAAGGACAACTTACAGCGAGGGAAGTAGACTTTATATAATATTTATTATATAATAATACAGTAGATATTAATAAAGGGTCAGTGAGGATAGAATAAAGAATTATGTAGAACATCAATTTCATTATTCTGATAAAGAAGTAGATGAAAATGAAGAGAATAATCAAGGATCAACAAGCAGATGTAATCAACATAACATTACAAGGATTATGAAAATAGATATGCAGTAAGTATATTCTTAAAATAGATACAATAATAAATCAGATAACAATGATGACCAGCAATGTGTCTTAATATTCTAAATGTCTAAACAGTCAGCAGGAGCAGCAGATACACTTCATTACAGGATATATACAAGATATACTGAGTTTTCTTTAGTATTGTTATGAGCAACAAACGGATCAGGGGTCTGTTTCATCAAATGTTTCAGTATATACTACATACTATTCATACTATTCATCACAGTGTAGCATATTTTAGGTTAGTATGCAACAAAAGAAGCTGATTACATCGTCTCATACTCCACTGAAACGATGCAAAACATCCATTGATGGATGTTATATCATCCGCGACCTCAGACAACCAGCAAATTTGAAAATAGGAGGAACTGCGGCCTCATCTTTTGCCATTTTTTTTGCCAGCTGTTCCCTCATCAGTCTCTTTTCTTCTTTTGATGAGACTCCAGCAGGCTGCGCACTACCAGGCCTGTGATGCCGCCTTGTACATGTGCAGTTTTTTACCTCGTCTGTTTCTGCTGCATTTTATGTTGTTGAACAGCAGTGTCCACTAGGGGTGTGCCTGGATACAAATATGTTATATGGCAAAGCATAAATAGTGGGTTTTTTACAAATACTTATTTGTACAAATATTTTAAAAAATATTTGTTTTTGGGAAGAATAAAAAAAACGTCAAATACCAGCGCACAGGTCGGTTACATCGCTATCTCAGTGTCTCTCCTCTGCTCCGCTGTGACGTCTCTCAGCAGGTCTCAACGAGGGGAGTCACATCCACCTGCTACCAGGCGATAAGTCTTAGTTCAGTAGTCAGCGCAGTCGTCTATGATCTGGGAGACTCCAGTTCGAGACCCGGTGTGGGGCCCAGTATTTGTATTTGTATTTCTATTCGAATAAAAGTGGAAAGAGGCTTAAAAATCCTGTTTTTGTTTTCAGTACGCTTATAATTTTACAAAATTAAAGTGTTACAATAAGTGTTCATGAATAAACTATCTCATGAAGGAGGTCCCCACTAGAACTGGAGTCTCCCAGATCATAGACGACTGCGCTGACTACTGAGCTAAAACTTTACTCATCGCCTCATTGCAGACAGACGTCTACCTATTTATACACCCATAACACAGAGACAGCACATCATGTAACATGCAGGGAGGAACTTCAAAGGCGATTATTGCTTTGCACTTTTCATTTATTGCCTATTTTTTACAACCTAACTTTGAGGAAAGGAGAAGGGGAACAACAGGTTATGGAGTGTGTCAGTAGCTCAGCTGCTCACTGATGTCCATATTAGGAAATGTGCATCATGTAGCAGGTGGATGTGACTCCCCTCATTGAGACCTGCTGATAGACGTCACAGCGGAGCAGAGGAGAGACACTGAGATAGTGATGTAACCAACCTGCATGCTGCTCTTTGGCATGGTTTTTTTTTTTCTTCCCGAATTATATATTATATTTGTGCTTTGCCGAATAACATATTTGTATTTGGGCACACCCCTAGTGGGGACCTCCCTCATAAGGTAGTTTATTCATGAGCATTTATTGTAACACTTACATTTTCTAAACTTAAAAGCGTAGTAAAAACAAAAACAAAAACAGGATTTTTTTTCCACTTTTATTCGAATACAAATACAGATAATTTTGCTGCCTCAACAAATACAGATACAAATACAAATACAAATACTGGGTTTTCTGCACATCGCTAGCGTCCACTCAAAACACACTTAAAACTTTTATTTTGTATGCATACTCTTTGTATGCTTGTTTGTTTGTTGAATTTTGTCACTTTTCCAGTGTGAGTGCGCTACAGTACATGTCATGGTTAGTGTGTAGTCTGGAATTGGGACACAGTACTTGTACAAACATGCAAGAGTCATGCAGGACAAATTTATCTGCCATTTCTGAGCATAAATCATTTCTGAAGCTTGATGCTGTAACCATTTGCTATCTGCATGTCAGTATGAAATGGGCCTTGTCTCACATCCTGGATACATGAATACTCCTCATAGTGATGCACTGTTGCAGCTCCTGCACTCATGAACACAGCAGCAGCAAAGAAGCAGATCCCATCTTCTGCATTTGTTATTTTATCATCAAAAAATGTTGAGTTTAATCATGAACGCCACTGATTTTCCACCTCAGCGTCTGTTTCCAGGTGTTCTATGTGTAAGAAGTTGTATATAGGCTTTTGTGTCTCCAGAGGGAGCTGTGATGTCACTTGAGTCAGCGTCGGTTGGGTCTGAAAACTACAAGTTTAGAAAGTAAAAAAAAATCTGTGCGGAGGGTGCGGAGTTACAAAGAAGTGAGGTTAACAGACCTCTGTAGCTCTTCCTCTCTGCTGGAGGCCAGCAGCTCCAGGCTATATTAGCTGGTACATTGTGGATAATGTAGGAGCCAGGTTTAGATAAGGAAGAAGAATGTGTGGAATAAAAACGACGATATCTCTGGTTCTGCTGCATCGATTTTGATCCTTTTTTTAAACTGTCCATCTCTAGTCTGACACTGTCGTAGGAGTACGATGCTAAATCAGTGAAGGATTCTTTTAAACATGCTTGTGATTAAAGTAATAGTTTGATGTTTTGGGAAACACATGCGGTTGTTTTCTTGCTGAGAATTAGATGAGAAGATTGCGTCAGTCATCTCATCTAAATTTCAGGCTCCAGCAGCTTAGTTTAGCTTAGCATAAATACTGGAAACTTCTGTCCGAAGGAAACAAAATCCACCGACCTGCACTTCTAAAGCTCACTAATTAACACGTTATATCTCGTTTATTTGATCCAAACAAACACTGAAGTGTAAAAATGAAAAGCTGTTGTTTCATCGGGGGTTAAGTTCCAAACTACTTCTTAGACAGGTGCATTGGTTACCCAGATTTTTGACGTTGTTGTGAAGTTGCCAGGCAACCAGAAACTACAGGGAGTTGCTGCTTATTATTATTATTATTATTACCATTATAAGTCACTTCTTCTTATTATTATTATTTTCTCTATTTTGGTATTCTGATCTGTAATTTCCTTAGTTTTCTTCGAGCTATAATGTCTGATTGTTGCACTGATTTATGTTAAAATATTATCAGCTCCTGTCTGCCTGTATAAAGTTTGGTTTAAAGGATGACGGATACAGGAAGTAGCGACATGTGGTGACCAAGCTCCCAGGAAGTGCGCCCGGCTTTGATTTGACAGCTTGACTGAAGCCAATTTGATTTTTTTTTTTTAATTTATTGAAAAACATTTTATAATCATAACACAAGTTTTCAGGGAATGTTACACAATATAGACAAAGAGTTAGAAACAAAAGAAAAACAAACTAGTTCCATGACAGAAATATGCAAAAATAGAAAAAAAAAAGATTAAAATTAACATACATATGAATCCAAACCCCAAATCAATCAGTTATAATACTGAAGAGTTTGCATATGTTGATAGTTTTAATTAATTTTTAATTACAGTTTCTTTAAGTGTGACAATGTTTAAAGATATATACTTAGATCTGTTTGTTTAAAGGTAATATAAGGTAGTAACTTCTTCAAAAATGTCATATTGTTAATGTAATATTTGGCTAAAATAATGAGAAAATTAATGACATATCGGTCATTGCTGGAGAAATTAGGATTGTTGAATATTAATAACAAATCATGTTCTTTAATTAAAATTTCCTTAACAAAATACATTTTAAGATCCAACTGAAAATCAGCCCAAAACATCATCACATAAACACACTGAATTAACACGTTCTAGTGTTTCCACCATATAATTACAAATAGACAATTTGTCTTCCATATTAGGAATATATTTACAAATAATGAAAGTTTATCAGGTGATATCTATGTATGATTTTAAAAGACTGGCAACCCATATTTGTGGGGGAGAGCAAATACAATATTCCATTTTCAACCATCAAGAGCTCAGTCTGTCCATTTATATTAAATATGCATTATTGTTCTTGGAATAAGTGAATTTCTGATGAAGGTGTTGTTAAATTGTTTGATGGAAATTCCATCAACAGTAATGTTGTAATTGGCTAAAGTAAGAAATCTCATATATATATATTTGAGCTGCAACGTGATGAGCATATAAAGCCAGTTGACGGTGAAATAATTACAGCACTTTGCTCACTCTGGGAGACAGAAACACTATATTTCTATATAAAATCTTCATATGAATACAGAAGCTCTTCACAGTTAAATAGCTGTTTTACAAGCGAAATGTTGTTGTTAAACCAATTTTCAAAGAATAATGATTTGTTTCTGTACGTGATATTGACATTTTTACATTGAAAACATTTGTAAGGAGAATAATTGTGCTTATATAGAAAGGACCAACACATAAGAGCTTGACTATGAGAGATAGGAGGTTTACTGACAAGCATAATGACACACTAAAAAAAATTAGGAATACCTACTTTTTTAAACAGAAAGTTTGGGATACTATTCAGCAGCTGAGATGACTATTTGGATAAACTGAGCACATATTGGGAATCTAAATGGTTACTTTCTCATCTGAAAATATATTAAAACTTAATAAAGTGACATATTAAAAGTCCTACAGTGAAATTTACAACAGCTTTTGGCCTGGCTCAAAATTTCAGGGGTTAGGGGTTAGGGTTAGGTTTAGGGTCAGGGGTTAGGGTTAGGGGTTAGGTCACTCAGTGATGTGTGTAGGTCCAGCCTACAAACATTTTAAGTGAAATCTGTTTTTAATGTGCAGTTTTACAGGGAACATGGTGCGTTTTAAAGCCTGACGTTGATACTTCCCCCTCTTTACTTCATCCCTCTGCCTCCTGTGAGAATTGGTTTCCTTGGAACATAATTATTCTGCCATTTCAGCCACACTATCTGTCCAAAAACCGATTTTGATCTCAAGAGACCATTCCGGATGAATAGAAGGTCAGAAGTGACCGAAACCATTGGCATGAGGCAGTCGGCTCGAGGCAGGATTATCTGCTTCTGCTTGTGTGTTGAATGTCTCAGAGTCTGAGAACGAAGTGAAGGATTGTGGGAGAGAGGCTGCAAATACGATGAGGTAATTCCTTAGAAAGTAAAAATGATAAGTTACCACACAGAGGGAAAAAGAGATGGAGTGGATAACAAAGCAGTAAAATATGGACAATGAGGAGGACCTGGTGAGCCACCCCACATCCAGATATGCATGAAGTATAAATCAATATTTATTGCACATAAAGGAGCAATTTTCCCCACCATGAATGATTAAACTTCCCAAAGACGGCTGAAGTCAGGCCGTATTATCACATTCTCATTCAAACTGATAAATAAGGAATTACACAAGCAGCCGTGTGGATGTGAATGCAGCGTTGTACCTGAGCGGATGTTTACAAACTGCAGGTTATTATTATCGTCATATCGCATTTCCCCCAATTGTAGTTTGTCTCTGAATATTTCATGTTCAACACATCCTCATTATTTAACAACCACATGGGTTGATTGCACCTGAACTCCAGAATGACCCATAGGAGTGTTTTCTAATATGTCGACTCTATCAGAGCTTTACAAAACTGTTAAAACTGTTAAAAATAACAATGTTTTATGATGTGACAACGCTGTGGTTAAGCGTTAAGGTCTGGTTAGGTTTAGGCACAAAAACCACTTGTTAGAGTTAGGGTTAGAGAAAGATCACGGTTTGGGTTAGGGTTCGGGTTAGGGGATGGCAACCTTCGCCGTCATGGCAAAAGTAAACACCTTGATAATCGATATGGTTGTTATGGTTTTTAAAAAAAACTGTCCCAATCATCCCAATCCTATCCCAATCAATTACAAGTCTATCTATTAGGGATGTGCAGAGGGCCTAGTATTTGTATTTGTATCTGTATTTGTTGAGGCAGCAAAATTATTTGTATTTGCATTTGTATTCGAATAGAAGAGGCTTAAAAATCCTGTTTTTGTATTTTTACGCTTTTAATTTTAGAAAATTAAAGTGTTACAATAAGTGTTCATGAATAAACTACTTTACCTACCGAACTCCCAGTCTCCCAGATCGTAGACGACTGCGCTGACTACTGAGCTAAAACTTTACTCATCGACTCATTACAGGCGAACGTCTGACTGTTTATAAACCCATAACACAGAGACAGCACACAGTGTAACATGTAGAAGAATTTCAAAGGTGATTATTGCTTTGTACTTTTCATTTATTGCCTATTTTTTACAACCTAACTTTGTGGAAAGGAGAAGGAGAACAACAGGTTATGGAGAGTCTCTTGGGAACACCTTGTGTGTGTCAGTAGCTCAGCTTTAACTCTGGGGAACACCCCCAACTCCAGGAGTGATGTCCAAATTAGGAAATGTGCATCATGTAGCAGGTGGATGTGACTCCCCTTGTTGAGACCTGCTGAGAGACGTAACAGCGGAGCAGAGGAGAGACACTGAGATAGTGATGTAACCAACCTGCAAACTGGTATTTGACATGTTTGTTTTTTTTTTCTTCCCAAAAACAAATCATTTTTGAAACATAACCCACTATTTGTGCTCTGCCAAATAATGTGTTTGTATTCGGGCACACCCCTACTACCTATCTATCATCCAACCACCCCAGCTCCGCCAAATATGGAAATTTGTCACCTAATATAGACGTCATCTGAACTGCGTCATAATTACTACGGCCACTAGATGGTGTCTGTCACTCAAACGTAACTAATAGGTCATTTTTGCCAGCTATACTGTTGTTTTTTCTTGTGAGGACAGGATGCTCATGTTTCAGGAGGGCTGAGGCAGCAAAGCATGCTGGGTACAACGGTGGGAGTGTGTATTTGTGAAGTGATTATGTGTCTCCAGAGGTTTCTGTTGTGCTGAATTGTTGTTTTTTTTTCTGAAATTATAAATTGCTCACAGCCAAACATGTTGGTTTGTTTATTCATTCAAAGGTCATAAATCAGTTTTTTTATTGTCTCAACTTCCACGTTGGAGGAAACAGTTAAAAAATGATGGATGGAGCTCCGACGGTTAGACCTGTCTGTTTTCCATCTCGAGTCAGAATTAACTGGCTACAGATTTTTGTATGCAGTCAACTTTAATGAGTTCAGTGAATGGATTTCTTCTTTTCACTTCAGTCAGTTTTTATTGGACAAATTTGTGTTTATAAAAGAAAATCAGGATTCGTTCCACTGGTCTGAGATACACGAAGCATATAAATACACATCCAGCAAGTCAGGAAGAAGACTTAGCAGAATGAACTGAAATCATCAATCCATCTATCAATCAGGATGTGATATTATTAACATATTTTGGTCTGTGATTGTGTTTTAAATTGAAACTACTCAATTTCTCCTTATTTTTATCTGCTCCTGATCCATTGGATGCCTACGTGTCATTATGTGTATGAATATGTATTTTCAATCCCATCAGTTTCAAAACTAGCCTTAGGATCAATATATTATTGTTAAATTTGTCCTCTCTACCTTCAAGTATAATTTCTCTGTGTTGAGATGTGTCCAGATGTCACTGTGGTGTTTATATTGTTATATTTTTTCAGAAAATCAGTTTTCCCACACATCAATTTTCCATGTACCTTTGTGAGCTTTTAAACTATCAATGTTTGTGACAACGTTTTAAAAACAGAAATAGAGCTGTTTTCCATTTAATTTTGTACTCAAAATAGAAGTTTGTGTTGTTTGTCTATGACAGATTTTCATATAGTGAGTTTTTTCGACCCTCTCTGCGCAGTCTGCCTGTGGCTTCAATTTGTGTTGCAGCTCTCTGTTGTTTCTGCAGGTACTGGAGGTGGGTGTGGCAGCATCATCAGCTAAACTGGCAACACCTGGGGCTCTGAGTGCCAGTGCCTCTTCAAAAAGCCTTTTGGAGTGCAGTTGTTTTGTGCTCTCCTCCCTGAGACACCTTTTAGCTTTTGGGTTGACATTTGACTTGTTTTTTTGCACCATGCAACACTACAACCATACACTGTTCCACTCATGCACTCACCTACACTAAAATAAATAAATTGGTTATTAATTGGCTTTGTTGTGTGCGTCTCCCTTCTTTGTCATGACCGTGCGGCCCGGTTTGTGACAAGTGGGGGCTCGTCTCATTTGAATCTGATTTGTTTGGTGCCCCTCTGATGTAAGGTTTGGTTTGGGAACACAAAAAATCCAGTTTCCATTACTACAAAATGCAAAATTTTCCACTGTCAACATGACTAAAATTGACTGTAGAGCACAATAGAAACACAGGCGACTGACGGCGGTCAGTGGCGTTGGCGTTTTCACTATTGAAGCGCCTGAGAGGTGAGATCTAAGCATCCTTTGTCTGTAGACCAGCTGTTGCCTTGTCAACATGGCTGTAAACTGCGAGGTACCTGAAGGACTTTGATATTGGATACTAGTTTATCTGAACATGATTCATAAAAAGTTGAGTTATGAGGAAATGCTTTGAAATCCTTTTTCTTTCAAATTGAATGACAAAACCTTCTTTTTTTTAAATTTCAGAATAGGAAATCAGTTGAGACGAAGATACACGGACTATCAATTCAATAAGGGATACAAACTTAAAAATTACTTTTACATGTAATTTCTTGTTTTGATTTAGCATGTCCTATTTTATTTATTTTTACCTTAACTGAATGTCAATAAATAACTTTTATAAAATTCCTATAAAAATATATTATAGCACCAAACCCCAAGTTTAGAAACTCTCTGGATTTCTTCTCTCCATTAAAAGGTCAACATGTCAAGATAGTTTGCAGATAGTTTGCAGCTGGTCCAAGGTTTAAATTTGTGGGTCCAAGTTCACGAATGTTCATCTCGACGCAAATTTACTTTGCCTCTGGAATAAAATTGAGTTATTTCTTTGAGGTCATTGAGCTTCATGCAAGAACATTTTCATACTCTTCTCCAAAAACTCTCAGACTTTCTGGGAGGTTTGTTCATATCAGTGTTCCAAGACGAATTGCAAAAAACAAAAACTCTCTTAACATCACAAACTTGAGGTAATATATTGCTCTTGTAGCAGAACAACATGACGTTGCACAGCTTCACATCCTGTTGTCAGAAATCAGATAAAGCAGATAAAAACATTACTCTAGGAGTGACAGTAGTAGGAGACCCGAATCAACAATGAGTCATCAGAGCAGCAGCTGTACTGTTACAGAAATAAAGATCAAACACTTTGACATGAAGTTAGATGCTAAAAAAAACGTCTTTCTAAAGCAAAGCGCTCTTCAACTAATATGACAGGTGGCCATGTGACTGTCACAGAGATATTAGAGGAGAGAATATTACAGCCTACAGTAGGTGATGTTACCAAGCCTCCAGGAACAGCAAAGGGCTGTGAGGCCAATTTTACATAGCAGCCAAACTGTGTAATTACAACGTCACGTGACGCTATTGGGCCCAAAAAGACTTTTTCCCATAGACTTAAATTGTGAAAGAGACATCCGTAAATCAGCGGATACATTTTTTTGAGCATCACAACCCCCGCGAAATGACTCATCTCACCATCAGAATTTGATTATTTCGGTCCGATCACATTTCGAAAGCCCAAAAAGAGCTGCACGATTCAAGTTAGCCGGAGGGCTAAACCAGAAGTAGCCACTGGCGCGCTTGCTTTATGGGCCCAGTGATCCTGGAAGATCCGGGTAATTTTACACGCGGAAGTCAAACTTTTTTGGCTTCATGCGCCACTGAGCAACTTTCATGGGAATGAACGAAGCCGACGCTGTATCCAGTTCTCTTTACACATCCATGGATGTTACACTGTCAGCTGCTACACAACATGATGCTGGACAGAGAGCTGCAGAAACACCCTGAACCAGCTGTTTACTACTATTATTACCACTGAAATGTAGTCTTACATTAGAAAATCTAAACTGGCAACCATGATGATGATGATGATGATGATGATGATGATGATGATGATGTAGTGAAAAGACTATTAACTTTTCATAAAGTTTGTTATGGTTATATATTTTCATTTTAGTTGAATTTGGTGGTTCATTTTGATTTTGGTCCAATATTTTGCCATGATGAATGTTGTTGTGACCCGGCTGTCGGACGGCTCGGTGTGTGGACTCACACAGCCGGATCAGACTTTGTATTAACTGTCTAGTTTCTGTACTCGTGGGAGCAAAGAGCCTCAGAAGTGAATGACTACGACAGCGAGCAGACAGTCGAATTCAGGCAGTGGAGAATTCAAATGAGGCCAGCAGCTGTTATTGATCAGTTAGTCTGGGCTCAGAATGTGTGAGCGAACTTTTTGTGTAGCTTCAACCATGCAGGGCTTGATTTGGAATAAATTTGGTGCCAGTACTCTGAGTCAATATAGTCTGGATAATAACTTTCACCCAAACTAAAATGTTATTAGAAATAACAAGCTCAAGTTTTAGTGTCACAGATTTATTGTGAGCTATACAAAGCAAAGGACACACGTGTTATTATCAACCAGTAACAGATAATGGGATATAAGTTTGTGAACTGTGGGAGGAAACTGGACCACTTGAAGGAAACATACGACACACTGAGGCCCCAACAAGGATGATTTACATCAGACATCTTTAGTCATTAACTTGACGTAAATATATAAATAACATTAATTTAAAGTTTTCATTTTCAGACCATTTCTTAATGTATAAACATGAGTTGACTTGACATCGTTTGACTTTTAAATGTTATTCAAATGTCTTTAACATTATCAGCATAACAGCAGACGGTTAGAAGAAAACATAGATGATGGAAACCTGCTGTGTCTTCAACACATGAAAAGCTAAGTGACGGTTTTATTCCTTTGTTCATAATAATGAAAATGATGTAAACCATTAGGCTGTCATTCAGTCCCTGAACCCTCGTACACTTATAATTTAATAAGCTTCTTAATAAGGAGCAACGACAGCTGTGAGGTTCTTTGTGACAAATGAGGAGTTGGCTTTAAAATGAGAACATGTAAAACACTATCAGACATGATGGTCATTGATGCAACTTAAAACCTTAAAGGACAAGTTCACAGTTTTTTAAATGTGTCCTAAAACGATTCCTTCTGTTCATACTGACCATTAGAAGATCCCTTCATAATGAACTTATAATGTATAAGTGATGGGGTCTTCCTTCTTCTTTATTTGAAGCTAATATGAGGCTTCAACTGTCCAAGTTAGTCAAATCAATTCAATATATTTCACAGTTGCCAAAGTCCACTGCAGCTGAACAGAAAAAGACACAAAGAGGGATTTTTATTTACTAAAAAAGATTGTAACTGTGGAAGATTTCCACTTTATTTGACTAAATGAGATAAAGATAAAACTAGATAAAACTTTTAAAGACATTTTTGGCTCAAAACCAGGACTTCTGATTTTGTCCCCCATCATTTCCTCTATTGTAACGCATTTGGAGGAGATTCTTCTAATGGTCAGTATGAACAGCAGGAACGATTACAGCGAGCAAAACCTGTTTATTTATTGAACTTGTTACCTTTAATTGAGTTTCCTGGAGCGTCCACAGTCTGTTAACTATGACTCTAATCCCTCCCGAACCTTAAACATCACTTTTACTCGCCTCAATCACAGTGGTGACACATATGTACAGAACATTAATGGGGTTTTTTTAATGGTCATATGTTATGTTGTTCAGTGTACAAAAAGCTTAATGTCAGAAACCTACAAGAGGAAGGAGTTAATGCTCCTCTTTTTATTGGTTTTATTGGTGTTTTTTCTCACTGAAGATGTATGTGTTAACAAAAGGTGTCACCGTGAACGATTTCTGTAGATAACATCCATAACATAAAGAACATTTGTGACTGAATGGCTGAATGAGGACTTTATGTTCACAAAGCAAATAAAAACGGTGGTGGCCGTTTATTCAATCCTGGCTCTCAGTGGTGGTAGATTGACACATTTATTAAAACCGAAGTGTATCTATTCTGTGAGATGGACAAATTAAACACTTCAGACAACAGTCAGTGTGTATTTACGGTCCATATTCATGTACTTAGATTGTGCAAGAGAGTTATTAAGTGAGCTGACAGGCGGAGCGGCGGTATCTGAGCGAGGCCACATAGATGTAAAAAAAAAAAAAAAAAAAAAAAGGCTGATGGTGCGCTTAATTCCCCTTTGGGAAAAAAAAAAATCCCCTAATGATGCAATCATCCAGGAGTCTGCCAATCACCTGTCAAATTATGAAAAGCGCTGTTTGTGGTTTTAATCTCGCTGAATGCCATTCAACAATTTTCTATGCAGAACATTAGAGAGCAAGATGAATTAATCAGAGGGAGAAGAAATCAATCGAGCTCTGACATTTCGAACCGCACTGCACGACTCCTCAAACACACACACACACACACACACACACATGCACACATGCACACTGCCAGGTCTCGTTTATTCTGGCTGATTTCATTACAATTCTACAGACTGGAGGATGCAGAACTTGCAGGACTCTGCAGCAGTAGAGAAGTGATGTGATGTTGTATCCTGCAAGGTTTCCCTGCAATCACAGTTCAGATGAGCGACTGTGTTAGAAAAAAAAAAAACGTCTGGTTCTTTAATTAAGAAGTCAAACGTACAATCCTGTTAATATAAAAAACTGAAGAATAGAAAGCCGAAGTCAAACTGGAACTTCCTGATTCTGTTCCAGAAGTAGGAAAACCTCATTAAAAATCTCATTAACATTTGTAGCTCTGCTAATAAGTTAAAATCCAGCCTTGGAACAGAACCTCTTCTCAACAGTATGTCGTGTGTCTCTCTTCATATGTTTGGATAAGGACGGGCATTTTCTGAGAAAAACATCTCATATTGTTGTTTATTCAATATTTATGTTTTTTAGTGGCTTTTAACGAACATCATTTCCCATAAATCCTAGAGGTTTGCAGGCTAAATGTATCAGCTGAGTGAGTTCTGACATGTCTGTAATAACAGCAGGACAGATAGAAGAAGTCTTTACAGCTCAGATTACAGCTGCAAACAGCAACAATAACTTTAGAAGAAAGTACAGAGGAGTTTTATGGATATGGATGAAACCAGGATACAGTGACAAAAGTTTAAAGTTCTGACAGCAGCAGCTGCTGCCGTAGTGAAGCCGAGCGGTCTGAGAATATGGAAACTAAACACCTCCCACAGCTTATACAGTAGGCGGTATGTATTAAAAGGACTACACATCTCCCACACAGTTCTCTCAATATTAACGTAAATCTACTCTAATTAAAGCTGACACTTGACACGTTAGTATCCATTATTTTATTTCACAGTGAATGTGCTGAACAGAACCTGAAGACTGAAGCATGTGCAACTGCTCTGCCCTTAGAACAGGGAAAATAGTGAGGGAAGAGGGATGAAGAAACCTGCACACTTCTCTCGTTTTCACTCGTTTGTATTGAGTTTTAATTATATACAGTACAACCAAATTCACATATTTTCTCAGTATGGATACATTCAGTCTCAGTACCACAGTTTCCACAACTTATTATTTAACTTACTTGTTATTCTCTGTTTTTCTTCTAAATGATGTAAATTATATTTTTAACCAACACAGACTGTAACTTAAATGTAACTTAAATATTTACCTTTTTAACTTTCATATTTTACCTAACACATGAACTAACTCCTTACAGTAATGAAATAATGTTTTTAAGAATCTCATAGAAGATATCTCAGTGACAAGCTCAAATGCCGAAAATGGCTTAACAACAGTTCGACGCTAGATCGAGACAATAGCGGTAGCTAGCTTACATGGTGACGGAGTTAGCCAGAAAAGTACAAAATTCACCTCTTTCACTCACAATGAACAACAATGACAAAACAACAAGTATCAACAATGTGTGTCACTAAGTTTATAGTGCTTTAAGTACGGTAATTACCTTAAAACAGGGAAATAGTGAGAAAAGAGGGATGAAGAAACCCGCACACTTCTCTCGTTTTCACTGGTTTGTATCGAGTGAGGGAGAGGAGCGCGATTCCCCCTACTGGAGCCCTGAGGTATTACTGATAGATCGACGCACAATCAACCTAGAAAAAGACCTACCTATTTGTACTGTTTACACTCTGGCTGGATATTCTCCACAGTAACAACTTTAGCAACATAACCGAAATAACAATAAAATTATGTATTAAGAAAATGGAGCATGAGAAATATAATTGCATAACTCTGAAAAGAAATAAAATTATGTGTCTGAAAAACCTAATTATTTTCAAATTCTTAACTACCACACAACCGTCCAAATACTTGGACTGTAAATTTACAAAAATGTAAATTATGGTTGGTCACTGTTCACTTATGTATCATAGTAAAGTAGTAAATAGTAAATTAAGCTAATATATTCTAGTTATAAGGTAATAAACAGATAAATTGTCATTAGCATCACAGTCACTTGTGTGATGGTGACAATTTTCACTCTTTGCAGAAAATGTTGGCTAAGTTTTAGACTTGCTAAGCTAACTTGTTAGCTAGCATACAATGTACACTGAATATATGTAAATAAGGTGAAATTTCCTATTAATGAATTAAAATACTCAAATAGTAACTTGTTTGGCAATGATGCCTAATAAACATACTCTCAGATCAGGATCTACAAAACATCAAATTACTTACATATATGGGCATAAAAAAATCAGACTTCTGCCTCATGCCTGGGAATGTTCGTCTGGAGCATCTAATTTGCATGCAACAATGTAACTAACTGTTTGTAAAAACTTTATTGGTCTCTAAAATGTTGAGTGTGATGATAATTACAGACGTATGAGGGACAGCGATATTTAACTATAAATAAATTGCAATTTGAATAAATATAAACTATATGAATTTGAAAAATGTCTTTTTAAGTTGTTATGAGGAAATGCAAAGTAAAGTTTTAATGAATTTAGCACTTTTTATTGCTTTATTATAGAGGGGATGTCAAAAAGTCTGGGTTGGGGACAAGCCCAAAACAGTGAAATTCTTGCACATTTGAATTTTCAACACACTGAAAAATTATTAAAATGTCATCATTGAGACACAGTAATTTTTTTCATTGCTACTACAACCTAACCTTAACAAATACAATAATTGTTTTTTTCTACAAAAACATTTTTTCTTGAAAATCTACCCTGGGGACAGAAAAACTCCCTTAATTGAAGAATCACCCAAATATGTTGCATGCATCGCTAACGCTAAGCTGAAGCTAAAGATTACACTTTATAGAAATAAAAACATTCAGCAGTTTAAATAAATCATTCTGAACATACTTTAGTTCTTCTTGTTTTTTGCCTGAGCTACTCTGAAAAAAATGAATATATGACATACACGGCTGCTAGATGGCATCTGTCACTCAGACGTAATTATTTGTTGTTTTTGGGCGACTGACATTACGACTTACTGTGTCATTTTTTCTTGGGAGGACGGTTTCTTACTTTGATAATCAAGCATGCAGCTTCTAAGTCGCTGTCAAGATGATGTCAAAATGATATTCATCAGAAGCTGAAGGCTTGCGAGGTCTTTTACTATTCATTTATTTATTCATTTTTCTTCTTCTTCTTTTTTTTTTTTAAAGACGCAGCTCCCAGTTGTTTCATATGGAAGATAACAGATTTCCTGCTTTTAGTCGTCCTGAGTGAGTCCCTGATGGATGTGTGTACATGCGTGCGGCAGCGTATGAGTTTAGAATCATGATGGATGGCGGGGTGAAGAGCAAAGAGCATGAGACTGTGTACACCAGGACTCTGTACATCTCCATCCATCTCCTGTTAATGCAGCAGCCGCAGCTCTGAGGCTCTGGGACACTTTGTTGACGTCCCAATGAATCTTGGGTGATTTATCATGTTGAGTCACAGAGTTCAAGCCCTGCATGTTTGCCGTACACAACTCCATCTTGGTTTTTTTAAAAATGTATTTCACTTTCTTTCTTCTGTTCTCTGTATTCCACCATTTTTTACCCTTCATATATGTGTTTCTTGGTTAATTCTCTCTCATTATTTCTCATTTTCTTCCCATGTTTTCTTTTCCCCCGTTGTCTTCTTAACTCTGAATTCTACTCTTTTTCCTCCCATCTTATTCTTCCATTTCTATTTAATCACACTGGTCCTGTCAGTCCACTTTGGTCCAGACTGAAATATAACAAATAATTAATTGATTGTTTTGTAGAGACATTCATGATCCCCAGAGGACAAAACCTACCTTCCTCTCTACCTCTTTCCTCTTCAACCATTGGATGGGAAATTTACTTCTACATTCACGTCCCTCTCAGGATGAATCCTAGACTTTGGTGATCCTCTGATATTTCCTCTAGCGTCATCATCAGGTACTTTGGTGTCGCTACAGGGACGACAACGTCTGTCAGTCCATCGCTTCGGTCCAGACTGAAATAACTTATGAATGTCTGTATAAAATCTGTCTAATGGAGTTTAGCGTAAATTCAGACAGGAAGGATCTTAACCATTGTAGAAGCGAAAATATGATGAGCGTGTGGAATTGTACTAAATAATACACAAAACACTAAGGGTTGCACAATACCAATGGATAGGCGAAAACAACTCCTTTAAAGGAGATTTTTTTCGAAAGCGCTGGTTACAATCTCTGGGAAAACAAAACATTTACCAGATTGACCTACGCCGGTCATTGACCCATCCAAAAAGTGGTAGGTCACCAGACAAACAGGAGACACCTGGAAATATTTATTTTGGTATAAATAGGTGTAGGTGTGAAGTTGAAGGACGGCTGCATTGGTGATTTTCGTGTGTAATGAAATAAACTCCCGTTGGTTGTCTGCGTTTGGTGTGAACATCTTTAATATAGCCTGATTTGAAACCCCTATACCATTCATTCATTTCCCACTCACTCACTCACCTCCCCTGCTAGCCCCGCCTTCACATCAGCTGTTTAAGGTCGTCACTTCTAGTTATCAAATCAGATTCCTCCACGATCTCTAACCACCAATCACGGCTCAGCTGTCAAACTTTAAAATGCCGCTGTCAGCTGTCATTTCAGAGCAACCGTCGCGACCCTCCTCCACCCCATCCACCTCCACGGTGTGTCTCCTCTTCATCCCCGATCACCATCTCACCTTCTCTACCACGTACTTCAGCACCGGGACCAAGTTCACCAGAAGCAGCGACCTGCACCACCAAGATCCCGCCGTTCATCAGCACCACCAATGTCTAGACTCCATCGGGGGGGGTTATCCTATACTACTCTCGCATTCTCCTCCCCCCCTTTCATATCCGGTGACATCACCATGGGGTCTAATCACCAAAGACTTCCACTTCACCTTTCATGCTGTTACGCCCGGGTCTAGTGGCATGAGAGTGCAACATAAAGACAAAGAAGCGGAAGGCGATGAATGCAAAAAAGAAGCAATTTATTGCTACCACAAATAAACAGTATGACAAAAAATGTGACAAGACTGTGTTCCTCGTGAAATGACTTAATTTTCAATTAATGAAGCTGGGCTTCAGGGTGAATCAAGGCCAAAATAATAAACAAAAACCAACTATCTAACCTAAAACAACTCCTAACTAATCCCTAATCAAACAAAAGAGTAAACAAAAGACATTTTCTAAACCTAAGTCCCTACGGTAACAAAAACAGGAGAAAAACAGTGTACAAAAAGGCTGCTTTACCAAACTGCTAGGCTAACACAAACTAATTAGCTACCAATGCTAATGACGATCCCCGAACTTCTACAGCATAAACAACAAAACAGCCTAAGCTCACATCACCGCAACATTCAACACACACACAACGCTTGACAAAGAGCTCCGACCCCCAGCGTCACCTGGAACCCCCGGACGCTAAGAAGACCGGTGTCTTGGGCCAGCCAATCCCTGGCGGCCGCGGCACAGAGGGACAGCGGAGGGAACCGGCACCTGTCAATAAACACAGATCCAATACAGAAAAGATAGAGCTCCCACTCTGTGATGAAAAACATGAAAAACATAACACATGCTGTTCAAATAAACATAATTTACTCCATGGAACTGAGTCTCTCCTGATTGAGATATTGTAGATTCCCAGAGAACAAAACCTACAGACTCTGGTGATCCCCTGACTGTTCATCTAGTGCCACCATGACGTTGACATTTTTGATTTTTAGTGAAATGTCTCCACAACTATGGGAGGGAATGCCATGAGATTTAGTGCAGATATTCAAGGTCTTCAGACACTTAATCTCACCGACTTTGGTGATCCACTGATTTTCATGTAGCGCCACCAGCAGGTCAGAAGTGAAATATCTCTACAAGTACATTTACAAAGTAATCTGCACACATTTCATACAGACGTTCATGGTCACCTGAAGATGAATCGTAGACTTTAGTTAACACCTGACTTTTCCTTTAGCACCACCATGAGGTTAACGTTTGTGTTTTGGGGTGAAGTGTTTCAACAACTATTGGATGGATTGTCATGTATTTTGATGCATTCATGATCTTTGGTGACTTTTTTCATCTGGCACCAAAATTTAAATTTGTCCTGTAGTTTGCTATTTTACACTTGTTTTTGCAGTGAACACTACAACCTCACAGAGCTGCTAGACTCACTGTAGACTCTTTTATAAACCTTTGTTCCATTTTTTTCATGAGTTTTTTTGTTCTCTTCTTTCTTCTCTTGTACCCTGTGGCCTTCCCTTGTTATTTTCATAATTGTGTCTTCCCTTCTATTGTCTTTTCCTTTCTTCCTTCCTTTATCCATCCATCCCAATTTTATTCTTTTCTTCCCGCTCTCTGCAATTCTGGTATTTTTCTTTACCTCTGCTCTTCTTATAGTTCATGCTCCTCCTTTTACCTGCTTAACAAGCATTTATTCTCTGCTCTTAGCGATCACACACATTTTCCTGCAAGAAATGACCTTTTTCTTGCCTTTTACGAGGTGGAGATGCAACTATAAAGTTTCTATCCTTATGTAAAAAACCCTCTCCTCTCTTCTACAGTATATACTGTACCGACTGTCAGTGGCATCAACATGCTGGTGTCATGCAGAGCGACTTTGTGAGCGTGCATGCACATTTAATGTCACAACACATAAATTATTTCCATTCTGGAGATATTTGGGTAACGCTGGATGAGCTGCAGTAGTGATGCTTGATGAAAAGACTCGAAAGAAAAAAAAAAAAACAGGCAGCAGTAAACACGCCGTCCCCCCCCCCCCCCCCCCCCTCCCTCCCCCCGTCTGGGCCAATCACTGACAAATATGACTTCTTGTTTTGAGCTTGTAAACTGGTGTCCCCCACTGGGCCAATCAGAGTCATTTTAAATGCAGCTAAAATGAGATGCATCGACTCCATGAATTTGTCAAAAATCGGATCTCTGGAGCGCTGCGAGAAATGTGCATCTTACTGAATCATTTTCCAAACGAGTCAATTTGTCTGACATCGAGCCCCCCCCCCCCCCCCCCGAAACTCTTATTTTCCTAAATCCCGCTCATGGGGTCAAAAATGATTTCATCCTGTTTCCATTTTAAGTCAACGTCTTTCCAGACATCTCTAACGGAGAGAACCGTCAACATCTGGAGACAGGACGGAATAAGGTTACCTCACAAGAATGACGAAAAAATGAAACCTCCGCGTTAATCCAATCAGCGAGATATTGTGCATGACAGATGGACAAACACGGCTAAATTTGCTGTCTTTCAACCAATTTCATCATGACACTGAACGCTAACAGAGGTTCTCCTGTGTATTTCAGGCAGCTTCATCTGTTGCAGAAGACACAGCAACACAGTCAGACTGGATGAGATAGAAATAATGGGTCTAAAAAAAAACGAAAAAAGAAGATGGACTCCGGATGATGTAAAATGATATCATGTATGTCAGCTTCTCTATTCAAGTAGTCAGATGATCAGTTTATTCTATCTTCTCTACGTTGATGTAATTTCCTGTTATGTCAGTAAAATACCCCATTAAAGGTTTATTTAATGAGTTTTTCTTCATTGAAACAGTTGAATATCAGGGTCATTATAT
The DNA here is from genome assembly GCF_963924715.1 of Thunnus thynnus. NCBI lineage: Eukaryota > Metazoa > Chordata > Actinopteri > Scombriformes > Scombridae > Thunnus > Thunnus thynnus. The sequence goes on along the minus strand of NC_089525.1, from coordinate 32,734,962 downwards.
CTGAAGCAGCATCTTCAGTTCTGGGTCTCATATTTTTAAGAACCAGCCAGCATGTTGTTGTTGTTTTTCTGTTTTTCTCTGCAGCTGCACAAAAAAAGGTCTCCATCTTCTGTTGTAGGAATATGAACTTTATTTTCTCAACAACAAAATATTTGCCAAACGCAATGAAAAAAAATGTCAAACTGCTTCCAATTCAGCTCAACCTTTTACCAGAAATCAGTCTGTATTTTCAAACAGGAAAGGAAAAATACAGGTCTGGCTGCACCAGAACCAGAAGAAATCTGCTGGAAAAGTCTGCCCTCAGTGATATGAAGGGGGTGAACAAAATATTAGAAACACCGCTCAGCCTAAAACAATACAGTTGAAGCTTCTAAAATGACCGTAAAGTTGAATCAACACCTCTCTGACACAGTTTCATCAGATACTGAACATCAGGCAAAACCAGGCGTGTTTATTTGTGCAAAACCTTTTCACAACAAGCCAGTTTAAAGAGCTTTACATAAAGCATAAAAGGCTTTAAGAGCAGAGACACAATGCAATACATATATATATATATATGTGTGTGTGTGTACAGTAAAATAAAATATAAGATACAAAGAAAATGAAGTAGAATGAAGAAGATTAAACTGCAGCTACAGTGCAGTGCAAGACCTGAATAAATAGTTGATAAATTTATTTTAGTAAAAGGTAGCAACAAACAACAGAGTTGGAGCAGATTTATGTTTTCTGAGACAAGTTGTACGTTCCATTATTGTAACGGATGACGTGTGGCTGAGTTAGAGTCACCGGATAAATCTGAGGGGTCATGAGATGATTAATGGGAGAGGAAAGAAGAAAAAATCTGTTTTCAGTTTTTGGACTTTTTCTCTAATCTTTGATTTTTGCTGAAATATTGGATCATTTGAACATTTCTTGAAATGAAAGCATGTGAGAAGTTTAGAGGGAAAAATCACTATTTGGTGGAGCTGTTAACAACTCATAGACATGTGAAATGTGACCCCGACTACACACTGCTTTTTGTAAGACGTCAAAAGCCAAAAAAGGTTGGAAACTACTGGTTTCATCTTTAACAATGTGTTGTATTTTAAAAGCTTGTTATATTATCCATTGTGTCAAATCTTCATCTGAAAAGTAACTGAAGCTGTCAAATAAATGTAGTGGAGTAGAAAGTACAATATTTCCCTCTGAAATGTAGAAAGTAGCATCACATGGAAATACTCAAGTACTTGCTAACCAACATGTCATCAAAGCTCATTTCTTTGGGAATAAAACTCCACCTGTTGCTTCAAGTTGCAGCAGTGAAGAGGACGTTCACGCTAATGACGCTAGTGACGTCAAAACAGCCGGCTAAAGTGGAGCAATTAGAGGCTAATCAAATGGCATTCTTCTTTTAAACAAATGATGGGAAAGGTCAGCAGGGGCGGTGAATGTAATTGATCAGATGGCGGTTTCCCCTCAGCGTGAAGGTTAGCTGATGCTGACATTTGTTAAGATCATTTTCAGTGGTGGATTAAAGCTGTACACTGACATTTTACATTTGTCAGAGTTATTTTTTTCCTCCACCATGCTCTGAATACACAACAGGAGGGATGTGTTGTGGGCTTTTCATGCAGATTTATCCATCAACATTTTTTTACCTGCGGTTCATGATTTCACTTTAAAATATGCTGCTGACATAGAGACAAAGGGGCTCAATTAACAGAATTACTGTTATAACATTTAGTGGCTCATAAAACTGACATCAAGCTTAATAGTTTTTTATGGACTGCCTGGAACTTTTTTTTAACAAGTATTAACGTCAGATCTTTAATATCAACTGTATCTGCAATGTGTTGAACTTTTTAGCAGATAGTGTCCTTTTTTTCTGCAGTTCCAAAACCTTTTATAATCTCAAAAAAATGTCAGACTACAGTCTTTCTCATTTTATTCAAACTACGGCATATTTTTTTGGTGTATAAAACATACTGAGAGAAAGAAATCCTGATAAACAATCACTGTTGTTGTAATCTATCACATCTAGTAGACACAGAACAACATGATCATCCCATAAACTGTATTTGTGTCCATCTGATGAATGTTAAGTCTAATATTCTCTCTTCTTTTAGCTCCGGTTTGGTCTCCACCAACTCCTGAGGAAAAACATCCGTCTCAACAGCTGCAAGATGTTACACTTTCTTCACCTGCTAGTCTCTAAATGTGTAACTTTGTTTGCCGCTGATTGAGCACGCGGTCTTGTGGTTTTGTATGAGGGGTTTTTGAGAGCCAGAGGGACTCAACATGAAGCCAGAGAACCAAAACAATGATCTAAAAGAGGCTGCATAGAGTTGGTCTTAAATGTTAATATTTAAGTGTATTATAGTATTTTCAAAGGTTAAAACTTAATCTGTGAAGTAACTACATCCTTTTAAAAATGGAGCAAAATTGAAAGATGTAGTAAAGTAAAAATATTATATAAGTTGTTTGACTGACAGCTCAGGTGGACAAATTTTAAAACCCTGTCAGAAACTCAATAATATCTCAACAGCAACTTTAGTTCAAATGTCCCCCACAGCATGAACTGTAATAACATTTCATCTACCGTCATCATCAGGTCAAAACTTCAACATTTAACCTTCAACTTGTCCAAACTTTGGTAGCTGTAAGAAGTTCCCATCAGCCTCAGCTGTACTTATGTTAACTGATAACTAATTGATAAGTGTTAACAAGCCAAACTAACATGGTGCACATTACCTGCAAAACATCAGTAGTTTTGAGATTTCATTGTTAGCATGTTAGCATTTAGCTCAAAGTACATCCTCACAGCCTCACAGACAGTGTGCCTCAACACTTCCCTTGTTGTTTCTGTCTTTCTACCCCCGTATATGAATCTTTATCTGTCCACTTATCTTTCCAATAACTCATGAAGGCTGCTACAGTTTTTTTTTTTACTTTAAAGGACCAGTGTGTAGGATTTAGTGGCCTCTAGTGATGATGTATCCCTCCCCTTCTAAGTGTAGGAGAACTTAAAGTAGCCATGAAACTCTTGAACCCTCTCTAGAGCCAGTGTTTGGTTTGTCCATTCTGGGCTACCGTAGAAACAAGATGATGCAACATGGCGGCCTCTGTGGAAGAGGACTCGCTCACTATGTAGATATAAAGGCTCATTCTAAGGTAACGAAAACGCAACAATTCTTATTTTCAGGTGATTAAACACTAATTAAAACTGTGCTGCAGCTTACAGACACCCACAAGGGGCTGCAAGATAAATCTACAGGTTTGTGAGTTGTTTAGGAATCCTGAAAAACCTAAATTTTGCTCCAAAAGTATGTGAATTTTGCATCCATCCAAGCCTTTTTTTTTTTACCATTTAGTACACTTAGCAAGATAGCCCACATGTCCTTCTTCCCCAGTCACGTCCTCCAGTCTTGTCCTGGGGGGTCAGGTGTTCCCAGGGCCAGATGGGATACGTATCGCCTCCAGCAGGTTTCCAGATTTTTTCATAACCTTTTTTTTTTTCTTGTGACATACTGTGTGCTTGTACTTGCTGCGGCCTCTAAAAATGGCTCAAATTTAACTGAGAAAGACAAAAAAATCACTCAAGTTTTATTTTATTATTCTACAAACAAATTCTGTTTTGCTGTGAAGATGCTAAAATCACATAAAATCTCAAAGATAAAAAATGTTAAAGATGAAGTAAGTTTGCTCTTTATTTCAGTCACTGGAATATTAAAACAGTGTGATGGGGAGTTGCAGGTAGACATGACTTCATATTAAAGAATCACAAGCTCAAAAGGTTGGGAAACTCTGGGCTTATAATACAGACAGAAATCCCTGTATCATGTTTAAGCTTTCCAGAAATCTTTTATTTTCTCATTGGATTGTTTCTGTTATTGTACTGGAAGTGAGGAAGGATTCTGGCTACTTTATAAATCCTGAAACAACATAGAAAATGTATTTTTCCACTATCTTTTTAAAAGCTGCTGGTGTTTGAAAGAGGCTGGAGCATCGCTGGTGTCTTCCCTCTCCCTTCGCCCACCGACACCAGCAGAGCGCGGGGGTGTTTCTGCATGATGAACTGCATGTGTCAGTCTCTGCAGGGAGGAGGACGGGGGAGGAGGGAGGATGAAGGGTGAGGGGTGAGGAGTGAGGAGGAGGAGGGGGGGGGGATGTTCTCCTCATCCAGAAATAATCCAATTCCACGGGAGGATGAACCAAACCTCCACCCTGCCGCTCTCAACTTCACCACCATGAAAAGAGCTTTAGAGTCAGAGGTTGCTGAGGAAAGACCCCAGAGACTGACTGACTGTGTGTGTGTGTGTGTGTGTGTGTGTGTGTGTGTGTGTGGGTGTGCATTTATAGGCATGAGTGTGTGTGATGTATGTGTGTGTACAACGCCGAAAGCAGGAATTCTCCCCTGCATGGATTTACCTCATAGCCCCATTTTAAAAAGGGAACACAGGATGCTGGGGGAGTTTGTGTTTTCTCATTGATATTCTCCCACACATAAACACACACACACACACACTAATACCCCCCCACCCCACCCCACACACACACACACACACACACACACACTAATACCCCCCCCACCCCACACACACACACACACACACACATCACATGAAAAAACTGATGCAAGAGCATGTTATGACTCAATAAAAATGGAAGCCAATTTTTCTGAAATACCTGGAAAAAAAAAAAAAAAAACTTTAAATAATCCAAAACCTGAGAGATTGTGCAGCGTGTTCACACTCAAGCACACATTTGATTTTACTTACTGAAGACCATAAACGCTTCTGTTCACATCCGGCTGCGATTAATTACAAATGATCCCATAAATCTGCAACCTTCACCTCTGACAACCTTTGATGAAAAATGAGAGCGAACAGGCAAAACATACAGCTGCCTCGTCATATATAGGTCATGCAGTTATGTCATAACCTTTATTAGTGGCCATATTGACGGACAGAAAACACGTTATTCTCTGTATTTGTTATTCTGTTAGTGTGTAACGGCTTCATAGTTACTGCTAAGGTGTCTGATTTTGAGATAAGACTCAAAAGAAAGAAACTTTACATCAGACCAGATGTGAGTAAATAAACTACCAAAGAAGAATTACTGTTGTCATATTCAATAAACATCACAAGGCTGCATTTCCATAAACCTGTTTTTATTCACATTTCCAATTTGCATATAAAAAACCTGAGAGGAAAATGCTGAAAATTCGAAAAAAAAAAAAAAATACAAAAAAACATTTTTTCGTCTGGCTGGGGTAAAAAAAAAAAAAAAGTTGGTGTATAAAAGTTGGCGATAAAAGCAAACTGTCAAGTCAAGTCAGTTTTATTTATATAACACCAGATCACAAGAGAAGTTATCTCAGGGCACTTTTCACATGGAGCAGGTCTAGACCGAACTCTGTGTGACTTCACTCGAGCTTCCACTGAAGACACGAAAACATCAGATCTGTGCGGAGCGATGATGAGGAGACTGTCACGTTCCTCAAATGAAGACATGAAACAAAATGTCATATTTCCATCACATTTCCATCGTTTGAGGTTTAACATCTTATTGCTTCCCTCTTCACGACTGGAAAATTAGCAACACCAGCTGTTATCCAAATATTCATATAACAGCAACGGATGGAAAACATTCATTATTTGGACTTTCTTTTCCAGAAAGTCGGTTAGATTTGCACTGCATTTGGATGAAAACATGGCTACAGTTATGAAAAAAACTTCGCTTTGCAGAGATCATGACTTCAATATTTTTAAAACAATGTTTCAGCTGGTTGTGTTGTAATGTGTTGGTCGTGGCTCGTTACGATGAACCTAGAGAGAGATTTCAGCGACTCTGCAGCTCCTCTCGGCTTTACGGAGCTTTATGGCGAGTTTCTGCTATACGTCTCTGTTCTAGTTCACTCTCATAGCGTCATTTTCAGCCACAGCAGGCAGCTGTTTTTAGAGAAAAAGCTCCAAAAAGCCACTGTACACTACCTGCTCAGCACCAAACTGCACCAAAACACAGTTAGCTATAGACTAGCTGGTGAACATAGTGGAGCATTTAGCAGCTAAAATGCCAGATATTTCCCTAACTTGCTAACAAGTTCAATGTATCAACTTAAAAGCTGTAAAAGTAAAAGTTTAAAAGTGTTCATGACTTGTTTCTGCTGAAAACTAGTGAACAAAACATCAGTTAATGCAGGTTCAAGTTTACATGATGTCTGAAAAATATCATTTTGGTTTTTTAAAGAAGGATTTAACCTTGGTTCGAGTCAGCGAATGTAATTTATTCAAAATTTTACTATTGTAAGATAGTCTGTTAAGGTTCATTTTACCTTGTGAACAGAGCATTTGACCATAGTCTTTGTCATCTAAAGACATTATTCATATGAAGCCGGCAGCAGGACAAGTCTGCTGTAACGTCATCAGCGAATATCAGCTTCTCTTTTTGTGAGGTTTATCTGAACTCATATTGACGCAGAAGTGAGGTGGACACAGTCGTTTTCATTTATTACTTTGGCCGTGTACTGCAGGGGAATCGATTGCTACAGCAGGCAGCAGATCCAACTGTTGCCAAAGTTGAGCTGAAGTTCGATGCTACCTGAGCAGAGACAGAGTTAGGCCTCGAATACATTTCTCTTTTCTCTTATTTTAAAAGTAATCAGAGGATGGAAACCAGCCTCAGGTCGACTTCACAATTTAATCCAATGTGAACATGCATTATTTTTGAATGAGACCTCAAATAACCTGTGATTTACTGTTATTTCAATTTTTTAAAAGTATTACCTTCAAACACTTATTAAGCCTCCTGGCGTGAGCTTTAAAAGCAACGTAGCCGTTCCCAGGCAGCGGCGGAGGATCGGCAGAGGTGACGCTCTGTGCTCCATATATCCGACTCAGCAGGGACTTAGAGGAGCAGAACCAGAGGCCATCGCCGTCCTACAGACCTGTTTACCATCCCGCTGTCCCCAGGATGACGCCCACCCTCCCTCCGCTCCACTCCACTCAGCTCAGTGTCTGCCATTGCCGCAGGGAGTCCTTGTCATCCATCCATCACCCCCGACGACAGGCCCGCAGGCAGCCATTCGTCTAATTCAATATCAGCCTTTTTTTAGGGGGAACCCGCTAATTAGCTGCAGTAACGATGACTGTTTGTTGTGCTGTTTTTAACTTTTTAACCTGCACTTAGCCACCTTGGAAAAACTGCTAAGGTGACACGGGAGGAAGTCAGGCTGAGTTTGACTTTTTGGAAGTTTCTGGCTGGTTTTACATCGCAGGGCTGCAGATGATGGGAATAAAAAAATAATCCTTTAACACACAGACTGTGTACAGCTCTATGCTTTAATTAGCAATGTGGAAACATTTACACTCTGGAGTCCAGGTTCACCAAGAAGTGTATCAGTCTAACAGTCTAATCACATACTGTATTTTCTCTTATTTTCCCCCTGGAACGTTTGATTGATCCTTCATCCTAAAGGACTTCATTTTTTGTTATTAATTAAACTCTATTGTAGTCCCCGTTAGGTAATACTTTCATGTCCCTTTATGTGATATTTGTTCCCTTTATGTGATATTTGTTCCCTTTATGTGAGCCATTTCTGTGATATTTATCAAAACTAAGAGTACAGGCATTGTTTTATTTAAAACCATCATCAGGAGTTTAAAAGCTTCTGTTGAACTGAGGTTCTTTACATGATGCTGAGAACACCGAGTGTTGACATGTGTTAATATATGTGTATGTCTGTACAGATGTATTACATATACTGGTGCGTAGGTGTGTATGCATGTACATATGTTTGCTATACTGTATATTTATTCTGACATTGCTGGAGGCCTTCTGAGTGCACATGAGTAGGGTTTTTTTTGTGTTTGTGTGTGTGTGTGATCAATTCTTTATATTTATATATTTATACAAAACGAACAAAACGAACAAATAGAGAAATAAAAGACAACAGATTCAGATTATTCATACAGTACAACTTTAATAGTGTTGCCTGTAGAATTAAGCCCCTTTCACACATTCACTGCAACCCTGAAGTTGTCCGGACATTAACCAGAGGAGCCGTACGTGTGAACGCAGCACCTGAATCATTCGTGTTATTTCCAGTCGAGTCCATGTGTGAATACAGCTGTGAATTCTTCGGAGAATTCACAGCAGGCGAGTGAGCGTGTTGATGACATTGCGGCTGGTGCTGGATAAACGCAGCAGTTCAGCTAAACTGCATTGTTTTGACGGGCCTCAACACTCCGCTGTAAAGCTAGCGCTAATGTCAGAGAGGACTTCCTGTTATTTCTTGTAAAATAAAAGCTGTTTTATTTCTGGTGAAAAGCTTAAAAACGCCAAATTACAACCGAGGTGTACTTTTTACATCATGTCCTGCCTTCTGCAGGTTCTACCCAGGCTCCACCCCTCCAAACCAGTATTTCCAGTAGGTGAGAACATGTCTGACACATACAATTTCCTGTTATATATGTGTTAAAGGGCAACTCTGAACAATGTCTGAACCTGATGTGAAAATGACTTTACTGGACACAACAACTCCATCTCTCCTATATGTCTCCACTGAATCTCTTCATTTCACACTACTTGCCTCTTGTTTCAAGGTTAAAGGGTACATATTATGCTTTTCCTTATTTTCAGACATATATATGTAATGTCACAATGTCAGATTTCATGTTAAAAGTGGCCAACGTGTCAAATAACGAGGTAAATGTATACAGCAGTAATCCCTGTCAGCAAAAAGCAACAGCTTCAAACTGCTCTGAACACTCATTTTCCAACGATTTTTCTACTTTTGGCCTGAGCTGACATCAGTTTGTGACGGATTTCTTTATATGGACATCTGCTACGTGCACAGCGCGTGAGTTCGCTGCTCTGTTCCAAAAGTAGTTACGCCAAGCCATGGCGCTATTACACAACACAGCAAAGTAAAATAAGTAGTTTACCTGTTGGAGAAGTGCTGGTTGTCTGCAGCTCTTCATAAAACATTTCACTGTGGCTGTTTCTGCTTGTACTCTTCCTCCCTGAGTTATTTCTAACTGATCCGCCTGAACGGGCCTTAAAGAGACAGGAGCTAAAACGAAGTGTAAGAGAAACTGTGTATATTGAGGGGCTGCATAAAGGGTCAGTACAAGATAAATAAGGAGTTTTTTTTAACTTTGAATCATGCAGAGCTACTCTAGTGGAGTAGCCAAATGGGTCTTGGTTGCTGTAATAATTCTTACTCTCCATACTGACTCTGAAGCTATGCTCTCTGAATGTGACTACACTGTAAGACATGACAAACAAAATCCACAACGATCCAAAGTTCAGCTGAAGCTAAAACGATACTTCAGCTAAACCCAGTGGGCATCTCCTAAAGTTGCAGCCTGTTTTTCCTCTTTTTGTTTCTGCAGAATAAAGTTTTTCACTAAGCTATAGGATATATTCTGGTGGTCAAGTGTAAGTGTGTTGATGTTATCTGGCTTTTACTACTCAAAATGTGCTCAGAGGAAATTTCTTAGTGATTTTTTTTTCTTTACAGATTTAATAGCTGGAGTGTTTTTGCTGTCTGTGTTTTTGGACACAAATATTTTGGTAACGACTCGTTCAGACTCTGTGAGTGTTTTGGAGTCGACCACCTTCTGTTCTTGTTGTCTTAATAAGACAAGAATATAGTTCTGTCTGTGTTTATCTGGTGTTTCCTGAAAGATAGAAGCAACGGGGAAAAAGGGGTTCACACTGTCAATATGGACATAAATACAGGTTCAGTAGAAGAGCAGCTGTGAGAACACAGTCAATAAAATAAAATAAAATAAAAACCGTTCTGGCAACAAACACACTACACATGATTACTAAAATGTATCCCTCTGCCACTATTTGGCAAGAAACGTCCCGTAGAGGAAACAACAGAAGAAGAAGAAACATCAGTTTCACTAATTCAGACTGCTGAAGCCTCATTTTAGCTTCAGCTGAACTTTGGAACGAGGGCTGTGGATTTTGTCCCCTCATTTCTTACAGTGTGGTCTCATTCAGAGAGAATAGCTTCAGGGTCAGAGTAGGAATTGTTACAACCCATCTCCACATATATATGTGTATATATATATATATATATATATATATATATATATATATATATACACATATATATATATATATATATATATATATATATATATATATATATATATATATATATATATATATACATATACATATATATACATACATATATATATATATATATATATATATATATATATATATATATATATATAGGCATGTCAGTATTGTATTAAGGCAGACTTTAAAAAAACCCTGAACTTATCCTTAAAGTGCTTTTGGAAAACAGGGACTTGTTCAATAAACTGGCTGATCCTAAATCACAGCTCACAACTAAAGTGGACCAGACTCAAAAACACTTTTTATTCATCTAAAGGTTTATGTTTCCAGTTTTATGTATTTTGTTTATTTTAGCTGTTTTTATTTTATGATATTATACTAATCCTTTAATTGCTTCATTTCAATTGAGGGGCTTGTTTGCTGTTGCTATATTTCCTTTGTAAAGCACTTTGTAATGTTGTTTTGAAAGCTGTTTTACAAATAAAGTTTATTATTATTGTTATTATCAGCTGACCTCGCCTCGCTTAAGGCCCGCTGCCACCTGAACAAAAACCTCCTGTTGCCATAAAACACTTTGAATGGATGTAATTTCTCACAAATGTGAAAAGAACGAAAACATAAAACTGTGTGTGTGTGTGTGTGTGTTTTATCACCGCACCAGCTGCAATAAAAATCTAAAACAAAAGTGTCTGTTTGTGCTTTAAGTCTTCTTCTTTGTTGGTATTAGCATGTCATGTAAATGTGCCACATTTGCATATCAATTCAACCCGAAACTCATTTACCTCCTCTGCCTCTCCTTCCAGTTGATTATGTAGCGCTCTCACTTCAACAGACAGGCCTAATTTGCTCTCTTTCACAGCCAATCGAGAGGGTATTTGTTTAGTTTACAGAGAAAGGGCTCTTCACCGCTCTCTGCTGCATCAAAGTCTTCTGCAACTCCACTGCAGGAGCACTTCGGAGATGGCGGCGGTGGCGGCGGCGGCGGCGGCGGCGGCGGCGACGGCAGCTCAGATTACCCCCTTTGCTCTGGAAACATGGCAGGTCTTGTTTCCCCCTAACACCAGGGCCACCGAGGCCACTTTTTGAAGTGCAGCAGAGGAAAAAGCCTTTAAAAGTGATTGCTTTTATGCTAAAGGCCTCTAAACGGCGTTATGGGCAAGCGGTGATCGTCTGCTCTGGTCTGAAGCTCGGAGCAAGGCATCAATAAACAATGAGGGTTGGATGTGAAGAAGAGAGAGCGGCTGGAGGAGCTCTTCATTAGCTGTCGCAGTGGCAGCTTCCACTTCCCTCTTTTATCTCAGATGAGTCACTCTCCATCTCTGGGTGTTTCAATCCGACGGGTCGGCCGAGTCATCCCCCTCCCCCTCCCCCCACCCCCCCCCCATCCCTGCCTTTCATGTTTTAAATCCACACTCTTGTTCTCAATGTGTCACCTCCAGTCATTCTCTGGCTTTTTTCACCAAACACTCCCTCTCAATTAATTCTCAGGGCCCGACACACAAAATCAAATGAGCAAAAAGTGTGGGAGAATTAAATCCAAATGTGTCTCGCATATTATCCCAGACACACATGAGAGCCGAGCGGAGATGACCTGCTGGAGCCAATTAAAGGCAAAGAGTCGTCTTCCCTTGATGTGCGCTATCACTGATGTGCCATCTTACCTTCAGGCTGTGTGATATTGGCTGTTTGATGGGACAAGTGAGCTGATCCCGGCTCATCTTTGTCATGTTGGAGGTAAGATGTGATGAGTCCAAGTGAGCCAAGAAGATTTTTTTTTACTGTAATGGTCCTCTTAAGAAAATAAAAATATATATTTCTGTGGTGCAGTGTTTTCTATTTTTTCACTGCTGCTGCTTTTTATGATGATGTACATTTCCTTTCTTTATATTATCGCAATAAAGCAATAACAAAGTTGAAAAAGTAAACTGAGTTAAAGCTGTGGACAGATTCGAGTCCCTCAGGTTGGTCTTGCAGGCTTTTTAATGCCTACTTCTTTCTCAGACATTGGCTGAATCCAAATACATATTGCGTCATGCCTGAAGTGCTCACCGTCAACAAGTGAAGTGTGTCAAAAGCCTCGGTCGCCCAATTTGAGCCGCAGCTACAGTCGGACGAAACCAGCTCACTGCTCGGCTCTTTCTTGAGCTTTCTGGATGGTGGAAGGCACCCACAGAAACACTTGGCACCGCTTGCATCACGCTTGGTCCAGACAAAAAACGAGACTCATTCAAGGACAATCAAAGTCTTGTGAAATGTGCGCCAGAGCCTGAACTCTCTGCTGGTCGACAGAAACTGAGCACAAATTACATTTGAGGCCTTTTTTTGATTTGATGAATTGTGGATTTGAGTTCACAGGTTTTTGCTGGTAAAATATGTGTTGGATTCCACCGTTAATTATAGCTCAGACCAAGACCTAATGTTAATGTACATTACTGTACTCTTGCTTTATTATTATTATTATTTATTAACATAAACATATTATATGTGGGATTCAGGACAGGATCAAAAGTTGAACTGATATTTATTAATTTGGGCTTTATGTTTAAAGTTTGAAACCAGCTGCTTTGTATAACTTTGCCTTTGACTCAATAAATTGATCATTTGTCTTTTGTCAGCTAAACCACCAGAAGCTTGGTGACATTCAGAAGATGTGATCAATACAGTACCAGTATCAATCAGGCTGATGTAACTGAGTGATATAGTTTATCGATCAGGCTGATATCAGTCAGTGATTCTGAAATAAGTCTTCATCCTTGAAGTCTTACAGTTGTTTGAAAACAATTATAATTTAGCATAAATATCACCTCTGTGTCACAAACACACACAGAGCAAGTGTTAATTGTTTTCTGCTATTTTGTTGATTTAATGAATTATAACTTTTTCTTTTTAATGTCATATCTCATTATTACTTCACCCTTTGGCAATATTGTCTTTGTTACATTAATGCCAATAAAGAATATTAAATTGAATTGAAGTGAAATTGAACTACAGTGTTTTCTTCCCAATGGCCAAAATGTGCAATAATGAACCCATCACACACTCAAAAACAAACAAATTTAACAAGAGAAAAGACCTCAAGGATGAAGACTGACTGGTTGGTTTAGCAAATTTACATCTGGTCAACTTGCCCAACTCCTATAAAGAGCAGAGTTTAGCTGCTTCCCTGAGCTTTTCTATAGGAACCAACTGGGACTATTGGAAAAGTCCCAACAAGGTATCATCTGCGTAGCTAAAAATCAATCCTGTATTAAAAGTATTACTCACCGGCAGCATACAACACATAAATATATCTCCCACATAGATGCCTACTCATTACACTGAGCCTTCTGTACAGAACTTACTCATCACTGAACTAACAGAGACATGTAGATATACACCTGGACTGGACAAATACGGTCTTTATACCACTAATCACATTATTTTGAAATTGTATAGATTTTACTTTGAAATAGATTGAGACCAATGTACTCAACTTTCTAGGTGATAATTTAGGATTTCTGGGAAATGATTGTAGGTCTGGACTTAAGTAATTTGACTAAGTTTGAAACCTCTCTGACCACATGTAAATGTTAGTCTGCACAACAGCAGCACTATTTGAATTACTGACAAAATAGTAGATATGGTTGTCAACTCACAGGTTTGTACCCAGGCTTGTTAAATATGTGAAATGAACCATTTGATTTCAGTGTATTTTGTGTGTTCACACATGGATTTCAAAACATTTTGGTGGCCAGTTTGAACAGATTGACTCTATATTGACTCTATATTGCTGCATGAACATAGATGAGCTAGTTTTATGAGCTAGCTTAAGTTCAGTTGTTTTCACACAGATATAATTGAAATAGAAATAATAATAAAAAAAAACAGTGATGAAAATGCAAAAACCAGAGATGCAGCAGGAGGCAGAAAAACAACTAAAGAGGTAAAAAAAAAAAAGTCTTCTTCTCCGTGACTCGACGAGCAATGAGACATTCAGCAGCTCACATGATTAAATTATGAAAGCTTGTACTTGTAGGTGGGCATGTTCAAAGCTATTTCATCACTTTACTTTTTAAAATTTTGATTCCCTGGGTTATCACACAAACATAAAACCCAAGCAGTGAAAAGAAAATAGATCAAAGTTGGTTTCCAGTCGTTCTCCCAACTGTATAATTCATACCTGCAACTTTTTTAATCACCATCCTCATCTGTTATTAATAACATAACCATAAAAATCAGGTCATTATCATTACTGTCGCTGTGTCAGAACAGCCTTAACATTCACGACCAACTGCATGCCGCCGCCACTGTTGCCAATAAAACAGCGAGACATCAGGACGGGAGGGGGGGGGCTTATATCTGTGAAGACATGGACATCTGGCTCGGTTTCAGAGCCCGTCCTCGGCAGCAGAGCCAGGGAACGGAAATCTCCCGTGACAATACATCAGTGGAAGATCCTCTGCAGCCATATGCTGCCTTTAAAAGCTGCCTCTTTTCCCCACTTTGCATCACGATGGGGATGTTTAAAGAGGGCTGGCAGGGTACTTAAAGTGCTCATTAACAGAGGCACGTCCAACATGTTTGGGAAGGACCTGCATTTCCTCTTCGGGACCTTAAATTACAACATCACCCTCCCCTCCTCCTTCTCTTCCCAAACTGCTGACCGTAGACTCCTTCACCATTTTTCACCTCTCTGACATTTTGAAGACTTGTGTCACCGCCATTAACCGGCCGCCGCTTTATGACAACGGTAGGGAGGGGGGAAAAAGAAAGACACCACATCTGCAGAAAAGCGACAAGAGCCAATCCTCATTCGTGTCTGGATGAGTGCCAACGTTAAATGAAAGGAAGAGGAGGCGGATGGAAGGGAGGGCGAAGAAATCAGATGGCACCTGCCTCCTGATGGTGATGGATGGTGAGAGGGAGGCAGCGTTCCAGTAACACTCGTACCCTCGGGGGTTTCCCCTCTGTCTGGCTGCTGAAGTAAAAGTTTGACTGCAGTTCAGAGATGTACGTTGGGGGAACGATCTGTTTGGAGATGACAGATGTTGACAAGTTGAGTGATGTTCCTTCAGGGCTGACAGCTGAGCACCATCATGTGATTCAAATGCTAAGACGCTCGCAGCGAGACCGAAGGACGCTGTTGTCGGTTGGTGTGGAGAAAGATAACCTCCACAACTACTGGCCAGCATGTGATGAAGTATGGTCTGAGTATTTATGCTCCCCAGAGGATGACTGCCAATATTTTCTGTGACCTCTCCTCAGGTGCCGCCATTGTGCCAAAAATTCCAGAAAAAAAAAAAAAAAAAATGACAAAAAGAATTAAAATCTAATTTGCAGCTTGTAGCGCTGTGAGGACCCTCATTGGACAGAGTCCTGGTCCCTGCAGGAGCCCGATGGGGGGAGACTCAGCTCACCTGGACAGACATTCTTCTATATAAACTCTCTTCCCTGCTTGGTTTTGTTGTGTTTAGTTGGTCTTTAATTTATCTTTTAGTTATGTCCAATAAACATATATTTTGGTTACAACTCGTGCGGTTTCCCTTCCTTTGTCCAGCCTTGAGCTGGGTTGTGACAGTGCTGGCTATTGAACCTTTACATTCCAATGATGCCTAAATGTAGTTTTCCTTAATCTCCACCACATTGTGAGACTTTTGCCATTTCGAACAAAGTCATATGCAGAAATTCTTGCATTCATCTCCTCCAGACTCAACTATTGTAACATCCTGTTCTCAGGTCTTCTTCACTGCAGCATAAAAAAAAAACTTCCAACTAGTCCAAAATGCAGAGTTCTTGCAGGAATCAAATATTTTAACACATAACACAGATTCTGTCCTTTCTTCATTTCATTCAGGTCGGACTAAAAGCTGCTGCTCAGTCCCTACGTTACCCCACGTAGACTCAGGCTATTTAACTATTCTGTAGATGAATAAACACTCCATTGGTGGTGGAGCATTTTCATTCTGAACTCCACTACTGTGAAATAATTTACTACGCTCAATCAGAGAGGGAAACACCATCAAGACCTTTAAATCAAGACTGAAAACCTTTTTTTTTTCATTAGCTTACAGTTGAATAATTCAACCAGACTGTAAATCTGAACTTTCCTAAGCATCAGTTTCTGATTTGATCCTTTTTTTTTTTTGGTTGTATTTTGTTTTTATGTATTACAATCTATTTATTTGTAATGAAAACTACACTATTGTTAATTGTACTGAGACACTTGTGCTTTTACACTTTAAATAAACTTACATAACTTGTTCTTTGATCACAAAGTTCCTGATTTATATCAAATATCTGCCAAAGATCTGCAAGTGTTTGAACAACATTTAAAATTCAAAGTTGGCTTTTTTGGTGAATGAATAAAAACTTTTTATATTTATCAAATTAAGATATCAATTTAAGTTTTGGTATCATAATTGCCTGAGTAAAAAAAATATCAATACAAACACCTTTCCATTTCAAACACTTTTAAGACTTTCCTTCATCACCATCCTCATGTTAAACAAGGTAAAATGTCCCTCTGCATCTGATACTGAACCACAAGGCTCCCTTTTAGCGTCTGTATGAGACGCAGTGGACTTTCAACCATCTCCAGTGTAAATCCGTCCACGTCAATATGTGACGCTCAGAGCAACTGCTGCAGCCGTCCATTCACTCCAGTATTTACCCTCCTGCGGCCAGTGTTGCCAGATTGGTTTGATGATCAGATTTTGAGTTTGAAATGCTCAAAATCTGCCCAAATCAATAAAAAACTGCCCTAATATTATAGATAATAAACATCAACAACAATAATAATAATAAAACAACAATTTAAGTGTTTGCGGGTGCACTAGAACGCAGATATGAGGCAACAGAATACATCCTACAATGAAATGATAAACCCATTTCTGCCCTCTGCCAAATTGAAGTGCACCCCCCCCCCCAACAGACACAACATCTCTTAAAACTGATTGAGTCCATCCCCATAAGAGGATTTTTACTTTGCTGACCTCATATTCTTTTCTCTGGTGCCATGAAGTCTTACAATTTCTAACTATTCCTTATCCAAATTATTTTGAGCCGCAGCCATCCCAGACCACAGCAAACAACCAGTCACCACTAACATGACCCTATAAATATGTATTATTTAACCCAAATGAAATTAGACACAGGGTTCAAACCACTCAGCCACTGGTTGAGGAGGGAGGAGGCATCATCATGGTTGAACTTAACCTTGAGATACAACACCGAACATCTGCATGACTCCAGTTTGCTTTTAGCTGGAATAAAATTAAAATTCATGAAAATCCAGACAGCCAGTTTTCAAGAAAAAAGGGAAGTTTTGTCTCGATGGTGGCGGCAGACAAAAAGTTAAGAAGTCACCAAAATCATAAAGAGTCATCATCTGGGGAATATGACACCAATTTCAATGGGAGTCAGGCCTCTAAATGTCGCCATGAAAGGCAACAAAACATCTGGTGTGTGTGAGAAAGTGAATTTGTCTTTAATATCAGAAAACACTGCAGACTGGAGTCACTGAACAAATCGACTTAATCTCCACCTTGTGTTACCATGTGATCCATATCTGGATAACTGCATGATGACATCTAATCACAGGCATCTGTATTTGTTGCTGGTATGAGTAAGCCTTTTCATTATCTCGGTTCTGTCTGCATTGTACTGTGTTTAGCCTTGTTGAATGACAGATGATATTGTCATGAAGTGGTTGATTTCTGTGGTAAGTTTTTAGTTTTACTTGAGCAGTGCTATGTTTTCACAGGGCTGTTAAGCAACACGTTCCTTTCTTTTGCTTCATGGAAGGGCGATGGCTACTTTTAGGGCGATTTCAGACCTGTAGTTGGTTTGTTATGGTCTAAATCGGTGGATGAGTTAGTCACTATTTTTCACGTTGGTTTGGTTCCTTCCAAGCGAACCAAAATGCATCACTAAAAACCAGGTAAGAACGTTCTCTCCTCTCATTGATTAGCTGCGTCTGGTGCGGAGGTGAGAGCGTAAACACAGGAAGAAGAAGGTCCTGAAGAAGCTCCTCTGACCAACGTACTTCAATGTGTTAACCAGCATGCAAAGCACACCTGACTACGGGAGCTGTTAAGCTCAAATTTGAAGAGTACGACATGTAGGCGGATCAGATGGAGGTTGGATCATGTTCCCACTGTAAACAAACTGCTCCAGAATTAATTCAGAATTGGACCGAGACCACTTCCTCTAAATGAATCACACCAAGGCCGAAAACAAACTAGAGTCCAGTTCAACCAAACTAAACAATGCAGGTTTGAAAATGCCCTTAAATAGGCTTGTGTGTGAGGGAAGGAGGGCTAGCGGTAGCTTTTTACCGGGATTGCTATAGATATCAGGAAAGTTAACTTAAACAGTTTGGACTTAAGGGGGATACGGCACCTACAGTACAAAACTACATCATAGCTGATCATTGCCATATAACTGTTCAGCTTTGGCTGCTTGTGTTTTCTCCTACATGTTCCCATATTGATGGAGATGGTTTAGCGCTAAGACAACATGAAGCAGATTGGAAAAAAAACAAAACAAACAGTAGTCTTTTCCTTTTCAGTAACACTCATCTAGCAAAGCCATCTCCACTTTACACCTTCTGCTCACCACGATCTCTGCTCTCTGTCACACAGACTGAAAGAACATAAACGTGGCAATTGCACAGCAATAACCTCCCATTCAGTAAACCAACAAGGTGAACCTTCCCAAACATCGCTTGCTGTCACACTGAATGAAAGACAGTAAACACAGTCGCTGTGGGGAATATAATTAAAGCACAACGGGGGCCTGATCATGTGCTATACACCCATCCGGTGTCGTGGTGGCGATATCAACGGGTAAAATCTGACGCTGAACAAATCAAATAGATATATATAATCATGCTGTCATGACCTCTTGTGTCAAGTATGAATCCAGCTTTACATCTGGCTATGACCTGATCACAGTGTGAGCCAGACCACCTCCAGATACAACTTCCAGGTAAACTATTCAGGTATAGAGCACAGGTCCAGAGAGGTTGGTTGATATGAGCAATACCTGCTGGTCAGTGATTTTATATGTGGCTCATTTTTGACCCCAATCCCAGTAATAACCACAGCTGCAATTACTGATGTTTATCTGTGAACTGGCTGAACCTCCTGTCATTTAAATCCCATTGAGAGACACATTTTTGGGAGTATAATGGAGTATATGACAGCTCATTTACAAAAAGAAGATGAGCACTTCTCTACAAAGATGGACTCCTGTGATGATGTACTCGAGACTATGAGTGTTTAATATAGATACGGACTGAGGTGTTTGTTTGTAAATACATGTCAGCTCTGCTCAGCGTCAAGAATTGTTTGAAACATTAATAAAGTAAAACAAAAAGGTGGATTTCTTGAGGTTTTTTTCAGCCTTTCTTTCATCAGTTCAGTGTTAAATTTGACTTTGTCACCAACATATAAGCCTATTTGGCAACCAAAACAACACTGGAAAAAAAAACAAAACATTAAAGCCATCAGGAGAGCTGTAACATAATGAAATAAGCTGTTGTAATGTCATCTACAGGTAGGTTGGTACCTGAATTATCTTTTGGCTTCGTCCTGTTGAATATTCATGTCTGCATTCTGTCATTTCACAATGATTAAATGAGGAGCACAGTGAATATTTTACCTCCTTACCTCCCTACCTCCCCCTCTAATGCTAATATAATCCAAATGGAGCTTTAGCATTAAGTTAAATTCACCTTTATCTCTTCATGATGTAAGAACAGTTGCTCACCTGACATGAGGAACCGTGATTGGTCATCTCGAGCTGATAGTTTCCCCCATTAAATGTCTGCTGTTGTGGAGATTATGTAGACATAAAGAGGTTAAACTCTCAGCACCCTCCAGTTGATTTTGACCTTTTGACCCCCAACACAATGTTTTCTACGGAGAGGGACTCAGTTTTTATGAATATATTTATATAAACCCTTTGGATCTAACAGAAATCACAATGTATTTGGCTCAAAGGAGCAGTGGCAGAGATTTAATGGAAGCCAAACAGAGTTCATCTCATCATTTTAATGCTGAGCTCTATTGCCTTTCGTAGTAAAAAGGATTTAAGTACTGCACCTCAATACGCTGGTGCAAAACTGTGCAATTTCTCATGAAAAATGAATTCCCAGCTCTCCATTGAAGTCTTTTCAGTTTCCATTCGACTTTGGTCGTCTCTTTCTCTGGTAAATAGTCTGCCTCAATGCTTTCTGGACCAAAACACTTTGCTCGCCCATCGACTCGGCCTCTCCTCTTTCTCCTCCAATTCTATAACCTCACCTCGCTCCAGCCCCCCCCCCCCCCCCCCCATCCTCTACACCCCATCAATTGGAAATCTCTCAGCATCACACCTCAGACACCCAATCCCAGGCAGACAACTCCACCGAGTATTAAACAAACATAAGCAGAGAATGGAGTGGCTGCTGGAGAGGTAGATGGTCGGGGTGATAGGATTGCCAGACAGAAAGAGCAGAGAATCACAAGTGCTCTGAATTGTAGGTCTGGAACTGACAGAGGAAAAAAAAAACAACAGAAAGACCTTAACATGATGACACTGAAGCGGTGAGACACCTTTTCACTGTGAACAAAATAAAGGCAACAAAAGTAGAAAACAAAAAATGGAGAAATAAAAAAACATGAAGCAACAGGACAGCTCCTCTGATCCATTTAAGTTCAGTGAAATTGGAATTACTAAATCATGAAAAGAATTAATTGAAAACATTCCCCCACTGTTGCCGGATGATGAAAATGTTTCAGTGACTTGACATCATCGGCATTAAGCCGGTGTCGTTCCCCCGCGGTTCGACGGGTTTACCTTCAGACGGGCTCGGCTGGACGATCGACACGGGACAATTTCTGCAGAGGCCCGAGATATCAAAGGCGGGCCGGGTGTAAATAATGGAGATTTAAAAAGTTGAAAATGTTCCCTGCCTGTGCTCGCCGCATACTGCTCCTTCATTACCCGGGCTGAATTTATTTTCCAAGAGGTCTTGTTGAGTTTCTGTTGATGAAATTGTTCTCACAAGATGGCAAACTGAGGCAGACATGCAGCTTTTAACCACATGCTGCTAACCTCCCACCCAGGGAATTTCCTCCAACTGCACCACTGAATTTCTTTTCTTGTGCATTTGAGTAAAAGCTTTAAAAAGGAAACAAAACTGAGTTTCAACTGAGATGTTTTCCTTTTGTCCTCACAAAGATCAGTTTATATCAGCAGTGGCTGACGTCTACATCTCATTCACAACACTGGACACAGAACCAGAGATCATATTCTCGTTTTTAGCATCTGTGTTCGTTTTAGATTCAATGATAATGTTTGTTTATTAGTTTTAAAGCATACTGTATATGTCCACAGTATACATATCTCTGATCTTCTGTCTCCCTATGTATCAATTGTGGCATCGACTGGAATACAGAAAGTTGAGCTCATTACCAACATCACCACATTTAAAAAAAAAAAAAAAAGTCAACCACAACTGTCATATAAGCTAATGTGCTTGCGTATATACTGTGTGATATACGGTAACACAGTGAAGACGTGGGAGGCGACGTGATACGTTGGAGGATCTGTGTCGCCTCGCCTTGCTTTAGGCCTCGTCCCACAAGAACGACCGCCGAGGGGGGACGCTGAAGGTGGTGCACGAGCAAGCAGAAGCGTGGCAAGAGAGCCGGCATCCAAGCTAGGTTAAAGGCTAACCCCAGTCGACCAGCTCTAGACTAGACTACCCAAGACTGCTTCTGACCTCCCAGAGAGAAATGATGGCCACTAAACTGCCAAACCGCAGGGACACGTTTCTTTTTAAGAAAAAATACACATCATTCATTACTCTATATCTGAGCAGGCTGTATATACTGTACATAACCACCTACTGTGTGTAGGCTATATGAAGTAACTTATCACTTTTTTTACTCATTCAGTATTTATTTCAGCACTCTTTGAACTCTTCACACCTATTTACAGTTCAGTTTCACTTGTTGTCTCTATTTTTCTATTTTGTCACCCATTTGCATAATAGTGATATGTTTAATGATCTTAAACATATCATACATAATGGGGAACAAGAACCGTGTTCCTGCACATGCTCAGTGGTGTCCGCTTGACACAGAACTACTCTTCGGAGACTGAAAACGTGATCACTTTTATTAGTCTTTGGAGCCGTTTCTAAACAAACTTAACCTGTGTCGTGTCAAATTGATGGATGACAGTTGGAAAAACACAAGGTCCAAAAAAACTACTCTTAGATGATAAAAAATCAGGAGTCAGAGGTCCAAGCAGCAAATTGTTCTTTAATGCCGGCAAAAAAGGAGCGCAAACAGTGCATACAAGATGAACCAGGTCGCTCTGAAGGTTCTTGCCTTCAGAGCGTACGTTTTTATACCCTTGGGTCTGCATAGGTCACACCTATTGTCCAGCCTCTATATCATAGCCAATTACACCGTTATAATTTATCCTCGTCACTCGTTGTTGGTCAAAACTCTCCAAGATAGGTTTTGAGCTGAACTGGATATGTAATGGCATATTCAGTTCTATCTAGTTATGTCCTTTTTTTAATATAACTATTGGGGATCATTTTACACCATTATTGCCAAATTATCTCCTGGCCTTATTTTTTTATAGTTAGTTATTCTTGCCATTTTACACCCTTATTTCTTGATCTTCTCCAGAGTGTATTTTTTAAAAAAAGTTGAAGACTTCAATGCAAACCCAAGCAAAGTGACATGTAATACAAACACACTCAAATGTATCCAATGTATGACTTTCTTTTACCGCACTTCTTCATGATTAAATGTGAGTTGTGAGATTACAAATACATCATCAATAAGAATTCAACACACTATCACTTATGTCTTATAAATCACCCTGCATAGCTTAATATTGTCTGTTAGCACACTATGACTCTCAATGAAAATACACCACACCTGACCAAACTCTTCATAATGAAGCGCAGCGGTGTGGCTCATTGACGTGTTACAATGGAGGTCTACAGCACAAAGGAATGAGATATATCAGGCTTTGGATACACACACAATACTTCGAAGTAGATCAGTTCATTGTTGGTTTGGATCCAAACATGAGATTTGCTTTTTAATATGTGTTAAAGTTCATCAATTGTTGTGCATCTTGGGGGGGGTTATGAACTCAGGGACAGACTGACCAGAGCCTCACCGCTAAAATAAAATGCATATTGTTGCAATAAATGGTTAAAAACTCGATGTGAGTGTCCTGACTCAGATATAAGACCTCTTACTCTCAATGACTTCAACCACATCCTGTCACCAGCTCCATACTTCATACATCTGTCTGAACATCTAACACCCTCAGAAACCAACTACAAGATCTCAAAATTATCAAGGATGTGTATAAAATGATACACAAGACATCTAGACTACAGCAATACAAAAAAACCTTAAGATGGTATAAAAAAAAGGTTTTAAGTGCTTAAACTAGAAAATAAACCAAGATTCTACATATATTAAGTTTACTATTACTGTGTTTTTGTCTCCGATAGCTGTAGATGAAAAAAAAGTCTTTGCACTGAGCAGGAATCTGTTGTTCTCCCTGTATTGTAGAGCTCCACTGAGACTGACTAGGAGAAATGACAGTGAGAGCCTGCTGAGAGATTTTCCGGGCATATGGGTCCATTTTCTGGTTCAGATCAGGTTAGCGCTGTTGTAAAATTGAGTTTATTTGGGCGTAAAAACTCCAAACATGAGCCTATGAAGGCAGCACATCCATCTGCTGGTATATTGAGCGGCTCTTGCCATGAGTGTCCCTGTATTCTACTCCTGCTTCTGAGGTTTCTGTAGAAATTTTTGCTCGTGTTCGGGGATATTGATTGAATAGCCCCTCAGCCGGGGGAGGATATTGTATGCGAATTCTCAAAAGAAGCACCGAATGTCTTAAAGGTTTTTTTTTCTGTGTTAATTCATCCACACTTTCGCTGTGAGTTCACATAGGGCCACGTTTTTGTTCTCATTATCTTTCACTGTGTATACCGCCCTAAATACTTTCTAAGTGCAATCTGAGGCAGGCCCTTAAATGTTTTATGAGTTAAACCTCTCTGTAGTTCCCATCTCAGCTCTGGCTGATATGCATTTGTGCAGAGCTGTCAGAGTCTGGGCACTTAGCTCTCAGTCAGCCTCCTGCTAACATGGCGGTATCTCTCACTGCTTTAGATACTGCAAATAATGAAAGGGGGGAGCCGGGCCGTCTTTCAAAGACCACTTGAAAGAGCAAAGAACATTTTTTTTTCTCTTACAAAATAGCTCTCTCTAACTCATCGCTGAATACAATTGCTTCTGGGGGTACAATGAGAGTGTTCTACCCCCCTCCGGCAGTGGCGGTGGCGACGGCGGCGGCGGCGGTGCCTTCGCTCATCTTTTGCATTCACATTTGCAAAGTCACAGCTCATCAAGAGAGAGAGAGAGAGAGAAAAAGAGAGAGATAGTGGAGTCCAGAAACTTTTTATTCTTCTACAGCAGCTGTATTTTTTTTCATACTTTCAGAGACAGACAAAAAAAAAAATCAGCCAGACATTGAGATTGATCTGTGGACTTCAAAACCTATTTTGAATCAAATAAGAGCCACATTTTGCCAATGTGGTGAGACTGCTACATTCCTCATGTTTGAGTTTTGGGCATCTAAGTTCAAGGAAAAACAGCAGTGAATGGTATTTTAGACAGTCCGGTATTTTTTCCAACTTTGTGTCAACAGTTGATGGCGATGCCTCCGTGCACAAAGCCATTCGTCTGCCTTGACCTCAACCTCCATCCAACGCCTGCGAGCCAGACCCGATCACCCAACATCAGTGTTGGATCTCACTAATGCTCTTGTGGGTTATGAATGGGAGCAAATCCCTCCAGCTATGTGCTGGACAGCCTGAAACCAGAAGTGTGGAGGCTGTTGATTATGGATTCAGATACTTTTTGGCCATGAAGGTTATATTCAAAAAAAGTCTGTTTTGAAGAGTTTATAGTCAAAATAATTGGTTTGTTTTTGCCCACTTAAAGACCACTTATGTATAAATGTTTGTTTAAAAAATGACTCTGGTTTAAATTGATGCTGTCAGCATCCAAGTTTCTATCAAAATGTTACGCAAATTTTAAACACGTATCCACAAAATCAGCAAAAATATGCAAATATGAACATATTTCCATTCACTATTGTTAAATGAATATTAGAAGTTGGTTCATCAAACCGCATCCAACTGTTTTTTTTTTATTTTGTGTATTTGTTAAAAAAACCTGTAAGGAACATTTTTTACACTTGTCGGAGGTATAAAAGTTTATATACCATGAAGAAGACTGTGAAAGCTGATGAAAAGAGATTTTTCAAACACACCTTGACATTGCTTTCTCTTTTTCTTTTTACATTTGCTGCCACTGACTGTACTGTTACAGTACAATGAGTGATGTGTCTGGTCTGTGCCATTAAAGCATCGCAGAAGAAGAGAACACGACAAGATCTTTCACTGTGTATACCGCCCTAAATAGGTCAAGTGATGGGAAAACTATGTGGAAAATGTGATGGAAATATGACATTTCTGATGTTTCATGTGTTTATTTGAGGAAGGTTACAGTCTCCTCATCATCATCGCTCCACACAGATCTAATGTTTTCAGCTCTTCAGTTAGGTTTAAGTCACGTGATTCATGTATGTCATCATTTATTCACTAAGTCTGTTTACATTTGCACTTTGTCTCATTCAGTTTTTATTGATACAACAACTTTTACACCTCAACCGCTAACACTAACACTACTTCGTTCTTATTCCCACACTAAATATACAGACACAGTCAACATCAGGACGTCAAATATTACAAAATATGCATCCGTTTTCTGCTTGGACCAGTTTGCAGCAGCAGCAGGCTGAGCAAGGGAGTCCTCCAGCTTCCTCTTGGGGGATCCAGATGAGATATATAATCCCTCCAGCGTGGTCGGGGTCTATCCTGGGGTCTCCTACCAGACAGAAAACTCCTCCTACCCGAACCACCTCAGCTGGCTCCTTTCAACGCGAAGGAGCTCTTTCTGGATGTCTGAGCTCCTCTACTTGTCTCTAAGGAAATTCATTTCCACAATATCCTTCTTTCAGCCACTAGCTGGCGACCACAGGTGAGAGCATCAACGTTATATATCAA
The DNA here is from genome assembly GCF_963924715.1 of Thunnus thynnus. NCBI lineage: Eukaryota > Metazoa > Chordata > Actinopteri > Scombriformes > Scombridae > Thunnus > Thunnus thynnus. The sequence goes on along the minus strand of NC_089525.1, from coordinate 32,708,738 downwards.
GAAAAATGAAAGTAGATCATTGAAAATCTTTAAAAATGAGTAGATTTGTTCAGGAAACAAGTAAAATAATCTTATATTATTAGCTGATTTCTTCCCTTGTTGTGAAAATTAGATATTTATTACTTTATAACAGATAAAAATGGAGATTTTTTTTTGGAGTGTGCCCTCACCTGTCAGCTCCTCCATCCTCCTCCTCTTCTATCTATCACTCTCCATCAGTGCATCCAGCCTTGCACAAATCACAAAAAAGGGGGACCCACCGCTGTTTAATTTCAACCTGCGATCAATCTCCAATCAACAGCACCATATAGGTAATCACCAGAATCTTCTGAAGGAGAAGAAAGCCAATTTTCACAGGCTATATATCAGTGTGCGGGATACCCTCATTGATTGGTGTGTGAATATGGGCCTGAAGCAGCAGCAGCAGCAGCAGCAGCAGCAGCACGGGGAGGCAGACTGTGTTTGTTTATGAGGATCAGGTATTTTCTCTGAAGCCCGGCTGCAGCAGATGGCAGCTAGAGAGGCTCGATTTCACATCAGAGCCGTCATGTCCAGGCGAAGGTGTCTGACTGCACATCACCATTATCAATATCGATACGTCTGCTGCTGTTGGCCGCACACTTTTCAGATAGTGTACAAATGCCTAATTAAAGGAGCACTCTGACATTTTAGGAAGTGCTGCTGTTGTTTGTTGTCCTGCTCTGAGTCAGATGAGGAGATCGATATCAGCTTCATCTCTGTTAGTAAAGTACAGAGATGATTTTATTGTTCTGTTTCTACTGTCAGAGCCGGCAAAAGTTTACTCATTTAGGGATGCAAAGCCACTATCTTCATTTGTCTTTAAGTTTTTTAATTGATGTGGCAGGAAAAAGTAGTTAAGTACAGTAGTAATAGTTTGATAAAGTAAAATATAGAAACATTTGCTCTTGACGCCTTATTTTGTTAAGATTATGTGTGTTTACGAGATGAAAGCAGTCCAACAAAGTGATCTTCTCCTCCTGGATTGTTTTATTTTGAAAGGGGCATATTCTGCTTTTTGTGATTTTTCTGTCATTTATATCCTGTTCTAATGTTAAACATGGTCAAAGTTCCCAAACTTGAGGTGAACATATTTAGAAATGTGCCAATGTAAGACAATACTCAGGTTTCAGCCGCCCTGAACACTTAAACGTTAACATTGCCGTTGTTGCTGAAATTTTTCACGTTGTCCACTCTCATATTCAGATCTGATTCAGCGCTAACATGTACAAATGTATTTGACAAGTTTCTATACAGAGTAAAGAAGGAGAAAAAGAAGTGAAATCCTGCTACTATAATTTGTTTACGTAGCCTCTGGAGCTGGAGGAAACTTCCTGTAGCTGACCAATCAGAACAGAGGGGGCTCATCAGGAGGCGGGGCTTAAAGAGACAGGAGCTAAAACGGCCATTGACATGGTGCAGTCGTATATATCAAAAACTGTCTCTATCTTTGTGAAAGTTTGTTGAATTAGTTAGGTTTCCATTTAAAATTTCATGAAAATAAAATAACATTAATAAACTTTTTTTTCCTACATGAATATATCCAGGAGAACATGACAAGGTGACATCATTCATGGAGCAGCAGTATGTCTTATAAAGCAAAACAATTCATCGCTGCTTTCACCTGAGATGGTATGTGAGTTTCCTTTCATTGTCGTAATGAAAGAATTATGAAAGCTTATTCTGACTCTCAGAATCACTCATTGTCATGATAGAGTGGGAGTGCAACAAGGATCTAGGTTTCAACCAGGGACCTTTTGACTCTCCAGCTCTTTCTATAGTGGAGGTAACAATGACTGACATCAGAAGATGTAGAAGGAAGGAAGCAACATAAAGGTGTATTTGAAAAATATCTTTTCATCAACTTTCACAATCTTCTTTATGATCTATTAACTTTAACACCGCAGTGTAAAAAAGTGTAAAACTTGTGTTCAGATTTTTGTATTATTGGCATTTCTCACAAATATTTTTTTTTATATAAGCAAATTATGCATAAAAACAGAGGGATGGAGGATGCAGTTAGACGATTCGACAAACACTTTGTTTGAATCAGATGGATATAGAAGCAAATAATTGCCATAATAATTAGATTGTTTTTTTTATATTGTGAAACAACCTCCGGGGCTGTAAAATGAAGCCAATGCGGAAGTGCCAAAAACTGCAGTTCCTTGAATGGCCACTTGAGGCTCCAAAAGCGAGTCAATCCCCATAGACCCCCATGTTAAAATGCCCAACTTTACAGCAGAAACAAACATGTTTACAGCCTGGTACAAACAACGGTTTTGGTCTCTGTAGCTAATTTCCTCTTTCATGACAACTGTACGGGGGGTGAATTTTTTTATAACTCACCCATTTAAATTTTATTAAGCCGTAAAGTTCTGCATAATGAAGGACATGGCTGCTTTGAGTGACAGGTCCGCCAGCCGCTAGGTGGCTTGTTTCAGCCATTCGGCCCGCCTCTTTGCCCATTTTTGATTGGCTGGGAGTTAGGCATTCAAAACCGCTCTTCAGAAACCAACGGGTGACGTCACGGTTACTACGTCCATATTTTTATACAGTCTATGGAAATTGCAAAAGAAAATTAAAGTCCTCAGGAGCCTGAATGTTCAAGTTTGAATTTTTCATCTTGAACTTGTCTGAATATAACCACTTCATTTTGCACGTCCAGATTTTGACGTGACTTGAATTTTTAGATTTGCAAATGACCTGTTGAACTGAAGCAACTTGAATATCATTTTCGAAATACTGGACGCTTGAATTTCTAAGAATCTGAACCCTAAAAGAGGAAACTTCTGGAAGCGTCTGGAAATTTAAAAGTGATTACAGATAGTTAGTGTTCTAAGTAAAATATTTCAATGCTATACATTTACAGTAGTTCAGCTGTGATTAAATTTCACAATTTAGTATTCAGTTGCTCACAGGATTCAAATCGTTAAGGCCTTTTTTTGCTTCCATAGTTGGACGTCTTCTACCATGTTTGCTTCATAGGGGATGAACAGTAGAGATGGGAAAGATTCCAGTGTTAATATCATGTGAGCACGGCTGTCATCAAGATGAAAAGTCTGATGAATCACAGTTTTTCAGTTGTAGTTCTGACTTGGATGTTAACATGATTTACAAGTCAGAACTTGTAATTAGCATAACTCCAGTATGGCATGAACATGGCAAGACTCCATTGGCCAGTATATCTGAACCTGTTGGTGTCATTCCCAGTTCAGTTTCATCCACAGCCATCTGATAACAATAATACAACGGCAGAAAACAGACAAACATAATCTCTGGTTGAAACAGCAACAACAAATACATGTTTTTTTTTCTTTTCTATGCCAAATCTATAATTATTTTGGTTAGAAAGGCTATTGAGTTCTCTGTCCAGGGAAAAAAATACTGCAATAAAGGAAAAATCAGGCATTTTGAAGAGATGTTCATTCTAGGTCTAAAAACCCCCACGAGGACACGAGAACAGTATCTGCTTGTCTTTTTGTTACTTTCCTTCACATTTTGCTGCTTTTCTTTTCTTTTTTATTTTGCTAGTTATTTATTTAAATGTTATTTTCTTTTTTATTGTTTTCTCTCAATTGTATCGTCCACATCTAATGTTGTAAACACCAATAAATGAATCGGTTCAGAAAAAAAAATACTGAACTTATTCAGTAGAAACTTTTTAGAATGAGCTTCAGCACCCAAAAGATGTGAAATATCAGCACTAGGATCTGCACATAAAAGCACAAATGTCGGTGAGAGAGATTTTACCACCCAACGATGGCAGTGAAGCACTATTAATTATAAGTACAAACCCTGAATGGATGCTTCATTAAAATTACTGAATTGTAGCAAATGAAATTAACCAAAACTGCCCAGCAATATGAATCCCACTTAGAAAGAGATGTGTTTGTAATGTCTGGTCAGAAATCACCATGTGTTGCTAGTAAAAATACTTACCCAACGGGGAGAAATCTGAATGTATTCAATGCTAAAACTAACTGCAGAGGCAGAGTCTAGATGACAATACCCATTGTTTACATAGAAATGAGATATAACAGAATAAATTACCTTCTCCTGGAAGCTTCCAGCTACATGAACATGAGCCTCATACTCTGGCTGTCTCTCTGAGTCTGACTCATTAACCCATCTCAAATAAAAAGTATGAAATCAACCAGAGAGCTCCCTTTGAAACTCTTCCCAAACACACAACAGTGAACACACAGTAATCTCCCCTCCATGAATTAGAGATGGGCTTATGAACTTATAATGTGAACAGTGACAGCCGAGCCCCACGGACGGTGTTTCTGTTCGTTAATGAGGGGGTTGAATCAGGACTGGGCCGTGTACTACAGCATCAACACCATGCTCGTGTCGCTCTGTGCAACACAAAGTCTGCAGGAAGAATTGTGTCGGAGGGAAAAAATTAAAAAAAAAAAAAAACACCAAAAACTGTTATTAGGGGCTTTGGCTCCAGACTGACACAGTTGGACAAGATGCAGCCTTGTTAGCAGCTAAAAATGTTCCAGATTTTGCATAGTTAGCTGTGTGGTGACAGAGTTAGTGTGTAATAAAGTGTCTGGGTTATAGTCTTTAAGATTCTGGCTCTGTGCAGTCACAACTGGCCGGCTTTAGTCAGGTCAGACTCAGGGCAGAACATGTTCTCTTCACTTTTTAGCCACGTTAGCAGATTTAGTGATGACACCGTCTCTCTGCCAGTTCAACACTTTGGTCCAAATTGAAAAATCTTCAAACATCTACAAGATAGATTGGAAGAAAATTTGATTCAGACATTCATTCCAATAACTAGTGACTGGACTAATTGGATTAATCAAACTGTCATTCATCCCAACCTCCATAAGAATTTTAAATAGAACCAAGATGTTGATATAATATACCGTACAGCTTTTTAAATAATTGTCATCTTTAGATCCTGTGTTCAATTTTATGCATTTCTTACTATTTTTTAGTCTCATCATCACCATGATGTGAGTACTTTCTACTTGCAAATATCAGTAAATTTAAACTCCACAACATGCTCAGATGAAACTAGAAAATGCAGTTTCTGTGGTGTGAATGCTGGCAGTTCAAACGCTGATGCTAAACTAGACTGCTGGCTTTAATTTGGATAAAGAAGCAGCTGAAGGAGTTAGAAAAGTGGGAAAGGGTCTAATTAGTGTGAATGGGATTTAAAAGTTGAATAAAACTCCTGATGTATGAAAGATGTGGAACATTTTAAGGTTTGAATGGAGTTTTAAAGCAAAGACTTAAATGTATTGAGATGATGTTGCAGTATGAATAAAGATAAAACATCAGCTGAGGTCTAAACCTGACAAGAGGTGAACTATAATCACTTTTATTTTGAAAAAATAGGTCCATCCCCAGTTTCCTTTTAACGTATAGTGACTATTGGGGGCTTTTGTTTTGAAAAAAAAAAAAAAACAGACAAAAAACAGCCTTGTCCTGAGTTCCCTGTTAAGATACAACTTCTTATGACTCAAAAACTGAAAATCACATTGAAAAAAAATCAGTTAGAGTGACCAGAGACTTCACTGGTGACTCTGATATTTGATATGTGTCCATATGATTTAAAATAAAGAAGCTGTGTCAGGTTAGAAATCACCATCATCTCTGTTTTTCACAAGGAGCTTCAGAGCTCAGATACCATGGCGGCCAATGAGACTTTTAGACAGTAATCTCTGCCCTTTAAGGGGATTTTTTCAAAAACTGTGAGTCCTATTTCAATAGAAGTAGCATTGAATGAGAGAGGAAGAATTTCTTTATATTTTGATGGGTCGTGGGTGTAGAGTGGAAGCTATAGGAGTAAGATCAAATGTTAAAGAATTTTGATAAAGTTTGAAGGCCAGAACCTACAGTGTCGTGAGGGACATCCTTACCTCTGAGTCTGAACATTCAGCACAATAAACACTAATGTAAAAATCTGAGAAGGGCTGAAAATTTCATGAAACTTTTACTGCGATTGTGTAAAAAGTGATATGACAATGTTGAATTAATGTGAGGTCTCAGTTATGTCTCATTTAAATCTGAAGTGAAGTTTCTACATGAATGTATGAAGATTTGGAAGAGGATGAAGATGAGTGGGTTTGAAGGTTTTTCTAAACTGTTCCAACTAAGGTTCAAACAATGTTTTATAATATTTTGAAAAGGTTTCATGGGATTTAAAAGTTGATTAATGCCTTGAACATATAAAAGATGTAGAACATTTCAAAGTTTGAATGAGGTTTGTAGCTGAAAGTATGAAGGAGTAGAGTTGAAAATACATGAAAAAGTGAAAATGTGTAAATTCTGTCCATTCAATCGAATGGAGCAAAATTGCTGGAAAACCTTGAATATTTCAGAAAGTACGAAGGGAATGAATGAGAAAAGTACTATTGTAGCAATAATGTCCTAATTTAGGTTGAATGTATTGATGTTATAATAAATAAATATTTAGGATGCTGGTAGAATAACATATTTATAGAACGTTTTCCGACATTCTCACCAATTAAACTCAATCAAAAAGTTCCAGGAACCAGAGGAACTGATCTCAGGAGCTAAATCAGGAACGAAAAATCCGTTTCCCACATCCCTGTTTATGTTTCCACCCCCATCTGAAAAACCTTACAGACCCACAACAGACTTAAAAACTATGGCAACATTTGAAACACAGTTTTCACACAACAGCACAGAGTCGTCCTGTTGTTCTTTGTAGTTACTGTAGAGTGACTTTGATGTTTTTATCTAATGAATGAATGAAAAGGAGAAATGCAGAGGTGGAAAATGACCCTGAAAACTCAGAGTGCCTGTCCGGCCAATTATTCAAATCTGATGAGCTTAAATTTTTTTAGAAACTATAGGCACCAAAAAGGGTGTCAAATATGCAAATGAGTATGATGATCAGATAATACTTTAGGTTCTGCTATTTATTTTGAGCATATAAACATTTAATAAATGGTTTATAACCCACTATAATGTAGCTGCTATCAGATATAAGTGTTTATTAATTTATTAGTGAACTACCCATAAAATTTCAAGATTTCAAGGTTTTATTGTCATTCCAACACACTGTACATGTAAAGGAATGAAATTAACATTACTCAGCTCCCAGTGCAGTAAGATATAAAAACAAAACAAACAAACAAAAAAACAACACACATGAAATCACACAAAGTATGGGAATAAAATACTGAAAATACCAGATAATAATAATAATAAGTACTATAAATAACATGTGGAGGCTGCTGTATAAACAGATGAGATGAATGACACAGTTGTAAAAATATAAAATATGTTACATTTATAAACTCTTATAAGCAGATACAAGGACACGTCCAACTACATTATAGTGTTTTATACACATTTATTAAAAGCTTATAAACTGTTTATTAATAGTAAAATGTTGCTGATCTAAATAGAACTGAAAGCTGTTTTAAATATGAAGGATAGTTAAATACATACTAGGGATGTGCAGTATTTGTATTTGTATCTGTATTTGTTTAGGCAGCAAAATTATTTGTATTTGTATTTGAATAAAAGTGGAAAGAGGTTTAAAAATCCTGTTTCTGTTTTTGTTTTTATTACACTTTTAATTTTACAAAATTAAAGTGTTACAATAAGTATTTGTGAAGTGTTCCCTTGGGAGCACTTCATTTGTATCAGTAGCTCAGCTTTATCTCAGGGGAACACCCCCAAACTCCGGGACTGATGTCCAAATTAGGAAATGTGCGTCATGTAGCAGGTGGATGTGACTCCCCTCGTTGAGACCTGCTGATAGACGTCACAGCTGAGCAGAAGAGAGACACTGAGATAGTGATGTAACCAACCTGTACGCTGGTATTTAACATGTTTTTTTTTTTATTATTCTCAAAAACAAATAATTTTAAATATTTATACAAAATAAATGTGTAAAAACCCACTATTTGTATTCGGGCACACCCTTAATACATACAAATAAAAGTATAAAGCAGCTAATGAAAATGCAAATTACATTTCAGATAGAATTAGATTTCTATTTTTTTTTTTCAATAAATGGGGATTCAGAAGTATTGTGCAGCACTGGTGGATGTATTCATGCTCTGAGTGCTTCTAGTTGACTTGTAAATCACCGCCACACTCCCTGCAGAGCTGCGGACTTTAAGATGAGTCCTTCTGTTTCATGATGTTTTTCACACGGATGTTACAGAGTGGACGGACTGGCTGTTTTTCACCTGGTTGCTGTCTGACTGCGGCCGTCCTCCTTCGGCATCAGTGATGTGTTTCAAGCCCAGAGGACTCTCACCGGTCAGATGCTTTTTGTTTGTCACATTATTTTCTCTCGGTAAGCCTCGGGCAACTGCTGCGCCCCGAAAAGCCCGGGAGGCAGCAGCTGTTGTGGCGATACGCAGCCAACAGCAACAATCCTTCATCTGAATGAAGAACTTACTGTCCCATCAAAATGATAAATAAAACATAGAACCATCCAGTATATTGAGCATAATTCAACCAAAAGTCAAAAGGTCCCTAAGTGTGTCTTTTAATTCATCACCATTAGCCATTTTTTTAAACTCAAAAGAACTCCATTTTCTGTTTCACAGTCAGGTCACGTATGACCTGCTGAAAACTGATCTCCATTATGCATTTCTTCTACTGAGAAAGAATTCAGCTATGTTTAAAAAGGCAGCTTTTTGTTGCATACTCCATTTGTAGATTTTGACGTGAGGTATTTTGGTCATAATGGAAAGTTTGTGTACTGTATTTTTTTTTCTCTCACATCCATTAAAAACCTTTTCTGTCTGAGGTCAAAAATTATGTCTTACCTTTTTTGTGTCTCTCTACGAGTCTTTTAATTGCTTCAAGTATTGGTGTGGTGCATGTTTTCTTTTTCAGAATAACCAAAAACTATTTGAAAATAAAGAACACATTCCAAATTTATGATGAATTATATATGTGTAGAATTAGGTCGTGCCTGCAAAAAGCTGCTTTTTGTTGGAGTTCTGAGGTTGTCAGTGATGATAGCTCTGTTTAGAACAGAAATCTGTGAAGTTTGTTGTGAGTCTGACAACAATAATGAACTTAAACAGCCTCATAATCAATAAGAAACAACAAACTTTCACTAAAAGCATCATAGCCGATAAATAACACAGACGACTATTCAGTGAACTCTTCAGAAGAATGATCAGATGTCTCATGGGTTGCCATAACTACCAACGAGGAAGGGTTAAAAATAATTATGATAGCTGATTTTGTTTATAAGGACCAGAGTTATTGATCTGTTGATTGACAGTGAGATAGTCTCCTATCTTAAATGGTGGCGTTCTGCTGGGACTGAGAGGGTTAACTTTGTATTAAATAAATAAACCAGCAACTTTTATCCATGTTATGCTGCTCTCTAACACACCTGTCACACACTGACAGAGCAGAGCTTGGCTGGATTCACCTGTGAGGGAGCCCCGGGCTGAAATTTGCTACTGAGCCCCTGTTAACCACCCAACCCCCCACCCACCCCCCCACCCACCCACCACCACGTTCTGTGGCTCAGTGGGAAGCTTTCTGAGGTCTGATGATGTCATAGTAATGTCATCAGGGTTATCTCATTTTGGGACTGGAGACTTTTAGCCGAAAGCCTGGGTTACAAACGGTCACATGCAAGGAAGGCCTAATCAAAGGTGCTATTGAATTGCATCATGGGAAATGTAGGATTCAGTGTTTTGCTGCTTGTTTGACCAGTCTGTCCGCCAAATTATGGTAGTGATATATGAAATAGGAGCGCCCTGCAGCCCTGGTTTTTGCTTATTTTTTTGTTTTCACTCCATATCATATTCTAGTACTTCGTCCATTGTTGCTGTCAGTTATGACAACATTTTAATAGACAGCACCACTAGACAGACTTTACATCAGTTCACAGCATCACATGAGCATCAGACAGTTTGAGTTAAGTCCAGTTTGACTCATTTGTCTGAACCACTGATATGCAATGGATAAGTTGGAAAATATGTCAGTTCAAGAGTTGTTATTTCTGTAAATTGACTCCAAAGATCTCATTCGCACAATTTTTCTGGGTCTAGAACAGGAAGATGGCGTCTTCATCCTCAATCCTGCCTACAGAGCTCTGATTGGCTAAAGTTGTTTTTATTTGAAGAAGAAGGAGCACAGACATCCAAACACAGACATCCATAACTCTGCAACAGGTGAAAGACTAAACAGGAGACATCATTTCATTCACATTACATACACGTCTTAAAATGATGTCACAGGCTGTAACCCTAGGCAACCATATGTGTGTCATCAGAAGACAACGAGGTGATCATCGATCTATAGATGTCAACAACTGGAGTGAGAAACAATCAGTAAAAAAAACCAAGAGAACTGAATTTACAGAAAAATATAGAAAAAAATGTAGAGAAAACCAAAGTTATTGAAAAAAAAGAAAAAAGTATTGTTCTAATCAGGAAACTGACTATTCCAGTTGAAACTAACTTACTGTACAGTTACTGTAGAATCTAAGTTTACATATCTAGAACATATAACCAGAGCATTTAAAGAAAAATCACAGTGATGTAAAAATATAAGGATGGTTTGTTCGTTGGTTCGTTTGTTTTCATCATGCTGAACTTTTATTTAGTGTGTTTTGACTTATAAATACAGATTACTGACAAGTTTGTTTCCTCTCACGTTAAAAAGTGGAAATTTGATTTATTTATTTATTGAACGGGACAGTGTGCAGTTTGAAACATTAAAGATGCACTGCACCAGAGTTAGCTTGAAGCTAATTTTGCATCTGTAGTCCCCGACAAAAAACATACAACAGCACAACAACAAACAGTAAACAAACAGTAAACAAACAAAAAACACAACACAGAACACACCATACAAAATACAAAGCTACACACAGCACAATGTCAATTAGAAATAAACTCAACTGTGTGACCATTGAGTCACATTGAGTTGATCAGTCAGCTGAACACGAGAGTCACTCTGCTCCTCAGCTGTGTAATCAGTGTTCAGGTGCAGCTCGGTTCATCCTGAGCAAACCTTTCATTAAACTTACACTACTTGCCTTTATTGCATGAGAGGAAGGAAATTCTTACTTTTCTCGAGCGATCTCTTTAAACTCTCTGTTGTGGAGAGCCATCATCGCGAGGTGATGCGTTCCTTGATTGACACATCTAAATGACTGAACAGTCTATTGAGAGGTCCGGGGTATATCTTTTTCACATCATTACTGAGAACATCAGTAATTTCCATCATGAATACTGCGGCGTCCCCTGACAGGCTCTCATCGTGCTCAGACATATATCGGGGGAAATGATGGTATTAGACGGGAGGCAGACTCTCGGGGTGACGCTCTGTGATGGGGGGGGGGTGGGGAGAGGGAGGGAGGGGAGCTAATTACCCTTTTATTACCGGGGACCGAACCCCCGTCCCAGGAGGCCTCGCCTGGCCCTGTTTGAGACGAGGAGGATCTGGCACGCCACATTAGCTCCCTCGCTCAGTCTTCTCTCTGCAATGCCTGTCGCATTTAAAGAGCTGCATGCACGGCCTGACTGCATGTTTCTATCAGGTTTCTTAAATGCTCACACATGTTCACCTGCAGGGTCACTCATCCAGGCTGACATTTTTGTTGTTGGTGATTGATTGAACAGATTGACTGTAAACAGAAAGTACAAGAACAAGTAGTGGGTTTTATACGAATATTTGTTTCATACAAATATTTTAAACATTATTTGTTGGGGGGTGTTCCCCAGAGATAAAGCTGAGCTACTGACTGAGTGCTCCCAAGAGACTCTCCATAACCTGTTGTTCCCCTTCTTCTCCTTTCCACAAAGTTAGGTTGTAAAAAAATAGGCAATAAATGAAAAGTGCAAAGCAATAATTGCCTTTGAAGTTCCTCCCTACGGTGTGCTGTCTCTGTGTTGTGGGTGTATAAACAGGAAGAGGTCTGTCTGCATGATCTGGGAGACTCCAGTACGAAACCCGATGTGGGGACCTCCTTCATAAAGTAGTTTATTCATGAACACTTATTGTAACACTTTAATTTTCTAAAATTAAAAGTGTCATAAAAACAAAAAACAGGATTTTTAAGCCTCTTTCAACTTTTATTCAAACACAAATACAAATACAGATAATTTTGCTGTCTCAACAAATACAAATACAGATACAAATACTGGGATCTCTGCACATCCCTATTACACAGAAGTGTGCACCATTTTAAAATTTAATGACAACTTTGACAGAAAAATAACAACAACTGCTTGATTTTGGTTGAGTTAATACAGAGTCACTGTTCTTAGTACAGTAGCACTAGAAGTTTGGAGGCTTTGTGACTTTGCTCAGAGTAACTGTGCTTCTGTCTGCAGCCGTGTTGTCGGCACTTGCAGGAGTCCTCTGTGATATTTGTATCATCTCTGGACGCCTCGGCACAGACACGCGATATAATTACATCAAAAGAGTTGTCGGCTGTATAAATGGTGTTATAACTCAAATCTAAGAGATACCAGATGCATTATTATTTTATTTTTTTTGTTGCACTACTCTGTGGCCCTGAAACAGGGCAACACAGTTACAGAAGGGTGGGTGATGCAATTTGGGGGGTTTTTATCTGGGCACGAGCAGACAAGACGGAGGAAAACAAGATAAATCAGAGGAAGCAAAATGAATTAGAGAGAGAGAGAGAGAGAGAGAGAGAGAGAGAGAGAGAGAGAGAGAGAGAGAGAGAGAGAGAGAGAGAGAGAGAGAGAGAGAGAGAGAGAGAGAGAGAGAGAGAGAGAGAGAGAGAGAGAGAGAGAGAGAGAGAGAGAGAGGTGTTTTATCTAGAGGCAGAGAGCGCTCACATCTCACACTCCATCTCAGACTCAATCTTCACCCAACATACCGCCGCCGCCGTCTCATCACACCCGAAATGACACACACACGCACTGAAAAACAAAAAAGGTAGTGGTCAAGAGGGTCGCATGTTGTCCTCTGATTTTAAAATTATTACTTCCTGGAAAAAACTCATTTTCGCTGTGATCTCTTGACATCAATGAGTGATGAGTTTAGTATTTAAATGTGCGGTCGCATTAATGAGGTTTGGGGGGGAAACGTGTCTTTGTTTCAGTACATATTACAGTCTGCAGGACGCCGACACACGAGCACACACATGCAAATAAAATCCTGAGCTCTCGCTGGTGTTTTTACCAGGAAAATTGATTTCTTAGAAAATTATCTATAATATCTCCAGTATCTATAATTAAACGGTTTCTCAGTTGAGAAATACACACCGATGTTCATTAAAGAGTCTATACAGTTAAAATATGAGAAATTACACAATGAAATACACTTAAAATGTCAAAATGCTGACTGAGACTGTTTGCTGTTGATGGACACTGTTATTTATTTATTTATTTAATCAGGAAAGCCTCTTTTTCTCAACACTGTCCTGGCTGAGATAAACATCAGTAACAATGAGTTACAGACTGTCGATATAACAGGATCAGAATTACAAATTTGTAGGTTTTTTTTGTTTGTTTGTTTTGTGTTATTCAATCGATTGATTTAACGTCAAAATATCAAACTGTGACTGACTGACATCTGCTGCAGAAACCTGCTAAGAATAAAATGGTACATTTTATATTAACCAGAATAACCCACAATAACCTTAAGTTATAGTAGGAGTAAACATGTAAACTTCATGATACATACAGAAGTATGTATATAACGATACAGGGAGAGGATGTGATAGAATTCACCACCAGAGTGTTACGCTCTGCCTGGACTTTGTGTGTTCTTTGGGGTTTCCTGGTTTGATTTCTGTCTCGGTTTTCTGGTCATACGGGTTTTCTTGTTATATTTGGGTGGTGCGTTTGGATTGCCTTTTGTTGTTTAGCCTGGCATGTTGTATTCTTGGGTTTAGGTTCATGGTTCATGTCTTCCTCAACACCTGCTCTGCATTTGGACTCATTAGCCCTGCCCTGCTCAGTTTTCCCCACACCTGGTGGTTCTTGGACACCTGCCCTGCGTTAGCCTCGTCAGCCCTGCCCTGCTCCCTGTGTTTCCTCCAGCCAATCAGCTCCCTGTATGTTCACTCCCTTCTCCTGAGTTCTCCACCCATCTCCCCACCTGCACCTCATCTTCTCGTTAGTTCAGTTTCTTTTTAAGTCCTGGTTTTCTGTTCAGTCCTTGTTGGATCATTTGTTATACCTGTTTTTGTCTTGTCAAGTCTGTTCGTTTTGGAGGTATGCCTGTCCTGTCAGCTGTTGTTTGGATACTCATGCCGAAATAAAGCGGTTTTCTTCAGTCCTGCTTTCTGGTCTCTGCAATTGGCTCCACTCATCCCTGCTACACTGTGACACAGAGTCTTGAGTCTATGCAGGAAACAATGGATGTGTGTGTTTTTATTGTGTCTTATGCTGGTGGTTTATATTACAAAATAGTACTTATCGTATCTCATTTGAATCATATGTTTGAGTTTCCTAAAACATGTGAAGAACCAAAAAGCTTATCTGCATATAAAACAAATACTTTACTATGTGTCTCTTGCATAGAATATATAAAACTGTCGTATCATAATGCTGTCGGATGTTTAGTCTTGTTTACGCAGTGAAAAAATGTCCATTAGAGTTTCATCGCTGCTCATTTTAGTCCTAAAGAGGATGTGAAAAAATTGAAATATTTGCTAAACTATAACAAAAAACATGATTTTAGGCCCCAGCGACAATCACTGATGTATCTGCTGCTGTGTGTGTGTGTAGGGAGTTACAGCTCATACATATGCATGAATACATAAGCAGTGTGAAACACAATGCATACAAGTTATGAAGTCACATACACACACATAGAGGACATACAAACATATGCATGATGGTGCATTAGCATGCAGTTTGCAGTGGCGTGCCCACAGAGCCACTCAGACGTGTCAATCTTCCCTCCAAGCTTTTCAAGCCGCTTCAATTTCGTCTGATCTCAAAGATTTATGAAATTGGAAGTCAGCAGATAACACATCCCCTCATATCACCGTTAAGCCTGTCACAGCACGGCTCTGGGGGTGTGTGTGTGTGTGAGGGGGGGGGGGGGGGGGGGTGTTGAGGGTGGGAGGGTGGGGTGGGGGGGTTTTCCTCCCTCCATGAGCATGGATAAGCACGGTGCAGCTGTCAGCCAATCAGACGCCGTTGTTGCTGCTGACTCTCTGGCTCAAGGCCGCTGATTCTTTCAGCTTCTCAACATCCTTTTCCTCAACGTGTCCACCTGACACGAGGATGCTGCAGCGATGTGAGCTCACAGATTGACGTGAAAAAGTGAAAAACATAAATTTTTATGGTTTAAATAAAAGCAGTCCAATCCGGCCGCGCTGACATTTTCCCGGGCGGCTCGAGAAAAGGACAAACAGAGATCGGAGGCTGCTGTCTGATCCACAGAGGGAACTTTACAGAGAGAGTTCAGGGGGAATCAACATTTGAATTTCAGCGCACACACACACATATACACATTTATTTATTCCACTTTAGGATGGACTCATGCAGAGTATAAGCTCACTATATGCATAATTAGAGCCATACAGGCACCAGGAGGCCCCTCGAACCAGCATGACAGAGAAAACACAAACCAGCCACCTTTAACCATGTTCAAACATTGTACCATATTTACTCTAATATACAGTACTTATAAATATTTTTGATGACTTTTGTGCTTTTATCTAGGATTTTACCAGATTATTTATGTTCTTCAGAGCACACCACATTCATCCTGCATTTTATAATTTTGTATATTAACAAGACTGAGATTTAATTTAAGGGGATTTGCCTGTTTTATAGGTGTAAATGTGATTTATTCCACCAGACACACGCTGTGTTTTTACTGTATCAAAGGTTTGTGTGTCCTTTTTAGCAAAGTGTTTGCAAGGTGCGTCTATCTCAGTTTATTGCATAAACTGTACATTTAAGGACAGATTGTGCAAATAATATGCAACAACATGTTCATAGAGGTTGATTATCTATTCTGCTGGTTTTACTGGTGTTGATGTTTTTCCTTTATTTGTGTGATATACTGTTCTTGTTTTCTTTGTATTTCATGTTAAATTTTTGGTCAATAAAGTTGGGAAAAAAGACAAAGCACCTCAAGAGACACAGAAGACATTTTCCAACTGTTTTCACTGGATGAGAAGTTCTTAATATGACTAGTAACTGACATTTAAAATACATAAAAATGTCCCTTAATGTAAACTCAGTGGAGATTTAATCCTGAAAATAAACTGTGAACACACTTAAAACACCTTGAACTGACCTCAAATGTGTACCGGTTTAGTTAGAAGGCAATCTGTTTATTTTATATAGAGAACTTTACATTTATTTACTTTTTTTCTCTCTTCTTCATGTTCTCTTTCATACTGTGATTTTACAGATCTTTAAATATGTGTACTCTTGTGAGCCGTGCTCGTGTAACGTAACCTTTGGTGCAAAATGAATCACTTGTAAAGGAGACAATAAAACTAAAAAGTTGGAAGTTGTTATTGATTTGCTATCTTCTCTGCAGCCCCCTGAGACGGAGCTTTGACTTAACAGCGTCTGGAAATAAATGTGAGTGGAGCTGTCAGTCAGTCAGACAGTCGGCAGCTCCGTCTTGACAGACGTTTGAATCCTTCACCTGCTGCTGCTGCTGCCTCTCAGACTGTCCACATCAACGTTTCTCTCTCTTTCTCAAAGACCTTCAGGCTCAGAGTCGAGTCTTCGGCTGAATATCCAGCTGTTCTTGTCCTGTTGACGGACTCGGGTCTGTGATCTGAGGCCTCGCTCCTGTCTGAGGACTGACACTGTAGTTCTTCTTCAGCTGGTAGAAATACTTGGACGGGGTCACGAGGAGTTTTCATGGTTTGTGTCAGACTTACAGCAAAAAACCAGCTCAAAGCAGCCTGAACTTTTTCTCAGAACTCACAAAGGTGAAATATGGTACAACAACAAAAAAAAAAGTTATTACCTGCAGGAGTTTTGCTCTCTGTGGTCAATTTCCACTTTGAGGACTATCAGTGTTTTGTTATATCTGTGCCTCAATCCTGAGAGAGCAATGTGAGATTTGGAGCAGAGAAAAATATCTTTTGAAGAGAAATTATACTCTGTGCTCCATAAAATGTATTTGCATGTTTTACTCATATGCTCTCTCATGACAAAAGAGAGGGATTTTAGATTTCCAGCCACCGGACATGACATCGTACACACCACAGATCATCTAGTTTTGTGATATCACATTATTATTTGTGATGCCTTTGATGCTTCCGGGATGCTGTAGCGAGAGTTCTACTAGCGATCTAACTGGAGGACGAAACAGCCAATTCTCCGACTGGTTGATTTTGTGGCACATTTGTAACGCTGTGCCAGGTTGAGCGATGTGCAGACAAAGTTGAGCGCGCACAGAGTTGAGAGGTTGAGAGAGAGAGACAGACAGTGTGAGCTAGTGTGCAGCCGTCTGCCAGCAAACCCAGCAAGAGTTTGTGAGTAAAACTGAGTCAGAAGACACGTTAATATAGATAACAGCAAACATGCAAACACATTTCGTGAACACAGAATAGTTTTCTGTTTGCTCAAATGAAATCATTTTTTGCTTGCGTATAATTTCTCTTCAAAATGTAATTTATGTGTTTGGATGAATATATTTTTCTGTGCTCGCTCAGGAATGAGGCACAAATATAAAATATTATAACATTTATCAATACTTTTACTTTCCTTTCCCTTTTACCTGAGTCATATTTATTATAACACTTCATCTTTTTGTAGATGACAACTTGGAAAATGTATTTCTATAAATCACAGATATCTAAAGAGTCGTGTGTTTCTAGAAATTGAACATGAACAGTGTGAGTTGCTATTGTGTGAACTTTGTAGGTGACCTGCAGCACAGTGGGGAAACTGCTGTGATGAATTAACATCTTTAGTGCTCTATTTACAAAAACTACAAACCCAAAGACCAAAAACACGCCACCTGCTGACTATTAGTTGACTGCTAATCAAGTTAGCT
Organism: Thunnus thynnus; assembly: GCF_963924715.1. NCBI lineage: Eukaryota > Metazoa > Chordata > Actinopteri > Scombriformes > Scombridae > Thunnus > Thunnus thynnus. The sequence goes on along the minus strand of NC_089525.1, from coordinate 32,690,777 downwards.
GGCAAGTTACTGAGGCTGGTGAGCTAATAACTTGCTAGCTGGTCCAGCTTGCCACCAGTTAGCTAGCAGGCACTAACTGGACAATAAGTTAATAGTTTTTAAAGGACTCATTTGCACATTTCCAGGTTTATATTTATATTCTGGGGCTCTACTGGAATATATTAGCATGGTTTCCAGTTTAAAAACTCCTTATTGATCTTCTACTGGTCCTTTATGCAGCCCCTCAGTTCAGCCTCTGTCTGAAACAGGCCGTTTTAGCTCCTGTCTCTTTAAGGCCCCGCCTCCTGATCAGCCCACTCTGTTCTGATTGGTCAGCTTCAGGAAGCTTCAGAGGTTATGTAAACAAACGACAGTAGTAGGATTTCACTTCTTTTTCTCGTACTTTTCTTGAAATGTCGACTTCTCAAATCCATCTGTAAATGTTGGGGTCTGAATCAGATCTGGAATATGAGAGAAGACAACATGAAGAACCTCACCTCCAGGTCACCATGAACTCCTGCCTCACAACTACAAGCATGGTTGTGTAAAATTAGATTTGATTATTATTCTGCTTAGTTTGTTTTATGTATTCTGTTATATTTAAATATGTGGATTACATTATTTTCAGCTGAAATCAAAGTATTAAATCACCAAGTCTTTTAATTTGAAATGTAAACCTGCACTTAATTATTTGTTGACCACTTGAGCGTAACAGAAACTACACTGACAGAGTATCATCACCTTTTAAGTTAACATACTGAGCTTTTTCTTTACACATCCAGCAGACACAAGGCAACATTAGCGTCCATATGGAGTCATGTTTGTGTCCACTTTTCACTCTTCTTTTAGCTCTACTTTAGTCTCCACCAACTCCTGAGAATAATATCTGCCTCTTAAACTCTGTTAATAACAATGATTATTCATCTAACAGCCACTTCTATATGAACAGTTCTAACTTTAAAATCAACATATCAGTCAGAGATGACGGATAATCTGAGCTAAATCTGTTCAGACTGCAGATCAGCCAACCAGCAGAGAGCTCGACGGTGCTTTTGTAGTTTTTCCACCAAGGCCCAGCATGCACTGCTGTGAAACCGCAACATCCCCCCCCCCCGAACCCTGCAAAAAAAAATAGAAAACTCAAGGTTCTTTTTTCTTCAGTGTTGACACACTCAATATAACAAACAGCCTTCTTATAGTGAAGGAGAAGTGTTAGGGAGGACCGGAGTGATGTGAGGAAAACAAGACTGTCAGAGTCTTTGAGCGGCGTGCAGGTAACAGAGCGTTCACGTGCCGGAGTTTATCCTCGCTAACGTTCCGACAGAAAGACGCTCCGCTCTACAATGACTGTTGACAAAGCAGCTGTTTGACCAGCTTCTGTTTTGACAGCATTCACTGCTTTCAAAGAACAAGAGTTTTTTTATTTTTCCTCTTTTTGCGTGGCGAGGTAGATCTGTTTCTGCCGCGTCCTTCACCTTGTCTCGTCTTCCCCCTCAGGTTTCCTTTGATTCCTGCGGCAGCGAGTGTTTGGATTACAGCTCCTGACACATCCATCGCCCTGAGCAACCATCCTGTTGTCTACTGTACCACTGAAACTCGTAGAAAAAGGCAGGTCCGGCCAGACCGCAGCATTAAATATATATATATATATAACCTGAGAGGTTCAAGGGGAGTTCAGGCCAAAAAAAGCCTGGTCAAACAATTCCACATTGAAAAATATATGACTGTTTACCTAGAGAAAAGTTATTACTGCTCCTTTTATGGCCCCGAGATAAAAAAGGTTGCAGAGTTATCACAACATGCTTTTCACCTCAATGTCTGCAGGGAGACTCTTTGTCAGACTGTTTTTTACTTTCACTGTGTTAGCAGACCAGGAACCAGAGGCTGGTATCTGCTGCATTCACATGCATTAAATAACTGACTGGACAATAACCTGACTGATGTGATGCACTTGAATTAAAAAGGTGATATTCTGCATTTGTCATACTGTCAAAAAATCCCATAAAATGACAAAAAACAACTGTTGCCTCTGAGGCCAAAGCTTCATATAGTTTATTCCTCTGAGCCACAGAGCTACATTCAGGTATATGTATTAAATATTAGAAACATACAATTCAACAGCAACACAGACTACAGCCTCCAGAATGACCTTAAGCTTGAATCAACGCCTCTCTGAAGCAGTTTCAACAAAAAATGAACATTAAATTTTCACAAAGAAGCAAAAGATTTTTTAGGAACACAAGAGCTGAAGTGTAAGCAGTGTTTGTCTACTGCCAATGTTAGCATACCTGGCTAATTAGCCTACTTTAGTAGTAGCCTAGCCATATTTCCAAGGCGAGGAATTAGCATATCATTAGCTAACTATTATTTTGTAGGGTTACATCGGAAAAAAGCCCCGTTCAAGGCCGAAACATCCTCTGTGGGAGACGATCCTGGATGATGTTATATCACAGTTTAAGATTAAATACTCAGTGATGTTTGAAAAACCAAGTAGGTCATTTAAAAAACACTTAAGGTGCTTTTAGACAGCGAGCGGTTGCTGCCATGGCTACCACCCGAACATCAGTGTTCTGAATGCAACACCTCGACTGCTGCTGTCAACTTCGAATAATTTAACTTCATAATCACGCAGCTTAAGATAGAGGAAATGGTTAGTGATATAACATGATCTATATAAGTTTTTACTAACTAGTAGTCGACCATAAACATTTATTGTCCTAAACCAGATTGTCAGACTTTGAGGCTGCTGCTTTAATACTGTTTCTCTTGACTATCATTTCCTGTTACATAAAGTACAACCAGCGCCAGAGTGCTAAACATCCATAAAGTGCACAGAGTCCAGTGATCCTGTATAAAACACTGTCATGTTTACATTGAAAACAACAGATGCAGCGCTGTTCACTGTGTAAATGCAGCTTCACTTCTGCTCTGACAGGATCTACAGAATCTTTAAAGACTTTTAAACATGTAGATGAAAAAATATTCTGCATCATTTCAGGTCAAAACTCTTCCTCGTATCCAGGTAGACACCGGCGAGGTTTGGATAAGGATATAAGGTTTGGATAAGGAAACCAGCTGCAAGGAAACAAAACGCGAATAGTATCTAAAAATAGATATTTACATTATGTTTTTTTTCATATTGCTAACTGACATGAATACTGAATGAGTGAATGATGTCAGACACGGACACAGGAAGCATAATGCGAAGGACGGCCTGTTGTTTGTTGCCTCAGCTAATGGCTTCATTGCTGAATAATTACAGTCCAGCCTCGACACTGCTAATGGACGCTCACATGACACACACACACACACACACACACACACACACACACACACACACACACACACGCAGCACATGCAATTACAATAAGACAAGACATAAATGAGATGTCTGCCACACACACACATACACAAATAAATAACATACACACACACATACACACAGTTACAATAAGACAGGACATAAATGAGCTTCCCCACACACACATACATATGTATATAAAGGCAAACACACACATCTCAATAAAAGGGAGGTTTAAATGAGATTCGTCTCTCTCTCTCTCCATCTCGCTCGCTCGCTCACACACACACACACTCTTCCTGTCGGTGAGTGAAGTGTCAGGTTAAGCAGAATGAATGGACTCGCTCTGAAAACACAAATTGCAAAGTAAACAGATTAGAGTGAAAACAGACTCCTCCCCCCCCCCCCCCCCCCCCCCCCCCCCCCCCCAACCACTCCATCTCTCCATCATCCATCCTCCCCTGTCTTTATCTCTCTCTCTCTCCTCTCCGTTTATTCTCTCACTCCGTCTTTCTCTTCATCTTTTGTCTCTCTCTTCCCCCCTGTCTGCCTGTCTTTGTCTCTCCCCTCCCTCTAAGTGTACTTTCACTGCAGCAGAATTTCAGAGTGTGATCAATATTTCAATGGAATCGATGCGATCGGTGGACTCACAGTAAATCTCACTGCTTTGGGGAACTTTGACATGAGAATTTGTGCTGTTGATCTGTTGTTGTTATTGTTTCTGTATGTTTTAGGCCTAAATGTGTAAAATAATTGTTTATTTTAAATATGTGTAGTCTGGTCTTCCTGGAAAGTGGTATCGCTGCTGGTTCACTAACTGTATATTCAGTGTTTGGAGAATATTTCTCCTTCCTCTTTGTCTTTCTGCCGTTCTCTCCTCTGTTTAAGAAACTCTTAAGCCTCTTAAAAGTCCTCCTCCCGACTCTGAACAGTTTTTCACCTCAGGAGGGCGAAGATGCTTTGTGAATAACTTTTATCTTTACTGGAATCTAGTCTGAACTGTACAGGAGAAAATTCCTAGGAAACATCATAATTCTAAGAATTTTCTTAGAATTTCGTCAGTAGGAGTAACTCTCTGTATTTGGAAGCTTTATGAATAATGTTACGGCCTCTGATTATTAATTTATATCAATGCTCAGAAATTGTCTATACAAGTCTACATGTTCATCTTAGTTTCATTCACAAAAACGTCATGTGCCAATCAACCAATGGACGGCCGTAAACTGCTTCTACAGTTCAACTTCTGTTTCGTCTCACTTATCATTTTAATTGATACATTTGTCAATTGATACATACATGTGCAGTTCTCAAGATATAATAAGCACTGCACTAGTCTTTCTAAAGCAAAGTGCTCCGTGACTAATATGAGAGGTGGTCATGTGACAGTCATTATGACAGATACTAGAGGAGAGAATATTAAAGCCTTATAGGGTATTATAGCAGTAGGTGATGTTACACTGTTGGACGATACTGAACAAAGACCTGCAGAGAGACACAGAGGCAGCAAGTTTCCCAGCAACTACAGTAACATAGAAAAATCTAAAACCCTTTTCTGTAAACTGGCGGCCATGATGATGATAATACGGTGAACAGAAGATTCATTTTGTTTTAGTATTTTAATTGATTTCTGTATTTTAAGGTCCAAATTCATTCAGATTAAGATTTAAATTCTAAATTTTATGTGAAAAAAGTGTTTCTCCTCTGTGAAGAAAGGCTGAGACTCTCTGTTCAGGACTCATATGACAGTCTTGTAAATCCTGTTCGTACCTGAGAGAAAGTACAAGATTTTTTTCATTTTCTTCAATCACGTGTACATGCTGCCTCTTAAGAACGAATCTGTTCATACAAGTTGTTCTTGCATGAAGCTCATTGTTTTTTTTACAGCGTATTGAACACAGACTGTATGTTTGCAGCTCATTTAGAAATGGTCACAGATAGTTTGTGACTGAACTACTCAGGAAATGAAGTTACAAAACTACCGGTGGTAATTAAACTGCTTCTCTTCTTCATCTTCTGTCTCTTTCTCTTTCTTTCTCTCACTTCAAACAAGGAAAAAAAAATGTTCTTCTGTTATATGTACCTAAAGATACCCAGGAACAAATTAAACACATAATTAAATACACTTTAATTTAAACACTTTCATAAATTAATTTCAAGTGTAAATGCTTGTTACAGTTAAATAGGTTAAAAACCAATTAAATAGTTATACATCAGTATCTTAAGTCTAGGCATGGGCGGATCCAGGCGCCAGAGGGGCACTGAAATCTGATTGGCCCTTGAAGTGCCCTTGTCGCTTGACTCTTTACAGGTGAGTAAACGTCACAAACTGTGGCACCTCAAACACTTCTTATAACTATAGTGATGCTGTGTTTAATTCATGTGGGAGGGAAGGTAATAATGGGAAAGATTCCAACTTGGATGCAGCTTGGATGTTGATGAGAGTCGTGTTTATAAAGGTAATTCCGATGTGAGTTGAATGTATTAACATTAGTTCATGTTAACGTGAAAAAACGTTTACTTGCTGCAGTCACTGAACTTAGGTTTGTTGAACATTAGGCACCAACAAGCTACTATGTCACTAGCTAGCTAACTACTCTATTGCTGGAATGTACTGTAGCTTGCTGCCTAACGTTAGCTCATTCTCACATACAGTTGCTAGCTATCTTAGGTCTTTTTTTGTTTTCCCAAACCCACAAGCTCACCATCTGAAAGACTCTTCTTATTTGTGAAATAAAGTTTCAGTCCTGCCCGAGCAGTATTCTCTCTAATGGCCAGCAGGGGGCGAGTATTATCACTGTAGATTGTAAATCCACCATGTTAACCAAGCTAGCAGCTAGCGCTATGGTCAGCTCCACCCTCTCGTCCAAATACGGTCACTTCTGGCTCCAAAAATCAAATATTGAGATGGTCAAATCCAAGATGGTGACGGTCAAATCTCTAAATAAGAGGCTTCAGAAGCATTTGAAAACCAATAAGTGATGTCACAGTGACTACGGCCATATTTTTTAGTCTGTAGTCATACCACAGTCATTGCTGAGTAAATGAAAATGACGCTGCGCCCCAGACACCTCAGAAATAGAGAAATATCTGATCTCCAACATGAAAAAGTATGATGAAAGTGAGTCCCAGCTTGAAATCAGCATCCCACTAATGTTAATCCATGCAGTGCTTAGTAATTTGCATTCTTGTGTTAACTATAATGTTTGGCAGAGATAGAAAGTATGAAAAGAAAGAAAGGGACAGGCGGATATTCAGTGGGGTTTTTTGGCCAAAAAGACGCAGAGCCAGCCAGTGAAAATGACTCAGAGCATCAGGGAGCAACCAAGACCAGGGCAGCTCCAACCTCTCGTCACCAGGTCAGAAAACATTTAGACACAGCAAGATGATGACAACAGGAAAAAATAACTGCAGTTTATTTAACATGACACTTGAGTTCACAAATGGACAAACTGATGTGAGATTATTTAAGCAAATACCTGGATTCTTGTCCCTCATGGTGATGATCAGTGAATTCTCACATCTACCAGAGCTCTCATTGAGTCTTTTCCTTAAAATTTTTACTAATAGTTGTTGTAGTCTAATAGTTGTTTATCGTATTGTTTTAGCAGCAAACTTGGAGGACTCAGACTGGGATGAGGACAGCCAGAGGGAGGTCAGTCCAAGTGACTTTCATCCATCGTCTCCAGAACCATCAGAGTCATCAAGCAGTTATTCTGCTGCTGCAGGACCTGATGGTGAGATAATGTTTTCATATTGTTATTGTAGTGAGCAGAATATAAATTAGATGAGGCTACTTCTGGATCAACATTTAGGTAATTACTGTTGGTGCAGTCACATTTGAGTTAAGTCTTGTTTCATCTGCTTCTTCCCAGACATGCAGAGCAGAGGATCCTGTGCAGCCGTCAGAGAATCATCCTGCTCCGCTGGGACTTGATGTTACGCATGTTTTCATCCTGTAAATGTTGTTAATGGAACTTTAGTAAACTACATATTGATTAGCAATTATTTACCGTCTGTATATGTCATGACAGTGAGGTTATGAAAGTTGAGGGGCATTCACATATCAAGTAGAGGATCCTGTGCAGCCTCAAGACGCAGCATGGGAACAGGAAGATGGCACTTAATGATTCCTAGCACTAAGACAACACACATACAGAGCCAATGGCAAACAAGGAATGACTGGTGAAATGTATTTACATATAAATGCATGGATGCTGAACATATACTTGGCCCCTCTGTGTAAAATGTGGCCCCTGATTTAGAAAAAACTTAGATCCGCCCCTGAGTCCAGGCCCTGTAGGGAGGATGATAAATAAAACACAAATACTACTTTGTGAAAATGGACACAATAAATCTATTCCACCTTTCACATGGTTCACTTAGATTGGCTAAATGAAAAAATATAAACCCTTTAAAATAAAACAAACCAACTTAAATTTGTCCCTTTTCGTTCAGAGCTTTTATTCGGATACCAAACTAGAAAGAAAAGAAATTAAATTGTCCACCTTTTCAGTTTCTGTTAATACTCAGGTAGTGTTACATTTTGAGTTCATTTTCTTTAGTCCTTGTTTATTTCCTCTTCAGATGCAAGTTGCTTTTTTTCCTTTAAGTAGTTCAGTTCAGTCAAGTCAATACATTTTCCTTTCAATCAACAACATAGTTTCAGTTCAGTTAAGGCCTCTGTTTTCATCTGTAATCCAAGTGGAGCATCTGGCGCCCAAATCTATGAAGCCCAAATCTACACGCAGCAGCGGAGGTCGTTGTGCCTCCTGCTCCTCAGTCGTCTTCTCTCAGAAATCAACCCTACAAAAAACCAACCTTTTCCATTGACCTGGGCTGAATATGTGCTGTCACTACCCGATCTGTCCGATCCGTTCTGCACATGTGCGTGCATGCACGAGCAGGCAGGACCACCATCTTGCACAGCTCGGTACGGCAACACCACTTGGATAAACCACACCCAGAACTGGTGTAAAACCAGTAGTTACTTAAGTTAAGTTATGATTATGATCACATTTGCTAATGATTATTTTGGATGTCGGTGTGCGGTTTTTCAATTCTTCTGACTTCAAAGGGGCTTTATTGAAACTTTAAAGAGCAATATTGCCAAAACAATTTGTCCAATATTAAGATTGAGATATATATACAGCATATCCTATGCATGTATTTGTGTGTGTGTGTGTGTGTGTGTGTGTGTGTGTGCTGACGAAGGGGTACAATAGTCATATTGAAATGAATCCCCAGTTAGTGGTAATGGTATGGATCATATGTAGGAACAGAGTAATTCAATCAGTAACCATCTCCATTATATTTCAAAAGGTCACATCACACTGTGATGAGGGCCAAATAATTACATCTTGAATAATTTACTAAAATAAACAACATAACAACTATAAGATATTAATAAAAAGGAAAAAAAGTGTTTTATCAAATTAATGTCAAAGATGGAAGAAACAAAAGACATCACACAAACACATTCAATACATTAATTAATCAGTGCATCATTTTTATGTACCTCATATAACTCAGTAACTCATATGCTCACACCCTTCATCAGTACACACACACACACCACACACACACACACACACACGTATGCATAGGATATACTGTTACTCTTATTGTGTACTTTGCTTTGGCAAAATTGTTCTTGGATTTTCATACCAACAAAACTCTTTTGAATTGGAAGAAAAATGCTATGCAATGACAGGCAACCACGCACCGCCGTCCGACTGCAGTTCTGGGTGTGGTTTGTCCCGGTGGTGTTGCCGTAGCAAGACGGCAGACCCGCTCAGGCATGTGCAGAACGGATCGGGCAGCCGTTACAGATCTGGTAGTGACATGAACCCTGCTGCCCTCGACCCTACAATTCAATCGGACTGTTTTCTGATAAGCTTGTGTTTTCTACACAAGCCTCATTGATGGATGCTGGTCTGGACCCGGTGCATAAAGATGGCCGAGCAGATAGTTACTCTTTCTCTCTCTCTGATTGAATTTTCTCTTTATTTTCTGTCTCTGTCCTTGAGTCCCTATTTGTCTCGCTTCCCTTCCTCCTGCTCTCTCTCTCTCTTTTGCTCTTTCTTTTTTGACTTGTCATCAAAACTGGCAACATGCTCTTACACTGAAAACACACACACACACACACACACACACACACACACACACACACACACACTTCTCCACACATGCTAGTAAACACACACAAACACGCGCAGATTGCAATCAATATGCAATTTCCCCCTCAGTGTATAAAAGATGGACCTACTTGGAGGCTGTCCCGCGGCTTTTGAGTAACGACGCGTCTACATGAAGTGCTGCTATAATTCTCATAACTGCACCGCTTGGCCTCTAAATTGTGATAAAAAGGATTTCATCTTGTGGGCAGATGCCGACACATACGGCCGAGGGAACGAGCGTTGATTTATCCCCTGACTTCCTGTTTCATCTCTTCTCCTTCCACGCTGAAAACATGAAGGGAGAGAAACTGATTGTGTGATAGAGCGCTTTAACAAAAAGATAGTCGTCGCCCGGACGCTTTAGAGACACCGGAGATGCCTGCTGGAACAAAACTCTCCCCCTTGCTTTCTCACTCTCATCTCATATTAAGTGTTTTGAAGTGAAAGACTTTGGGGTTCGACGATACCAAAGAGACTCAGTCTCGCTGCTTTTCACATCTGAATTCATGATCTTCAGTGGAGGGGAAAAAGAAGTGCTCTGCTGCTTTATGAATACAAATGAATTTTATAGTTTTAAGATCGACTTTTCTGAGTTTTTTTTATTGGTTTTATAATTTAAGGACCTTAACACCTGTGAAAAGGCTTCACAAATCATCAAATTATAGAGTCACGTTCAGGATAAAGCTGGAGGAGGACATCAGATGCCAACGTAACCCTAATAAAGACTAAATGGGAATTTTTGGTTCCTAAATGACAAGTCTGAAACAATGTTCTCTAATATTATGAGATCAGTTGAGCCGTACAGCTGTAACTGCTCTTTAAATTACATTAAATGCATTGTCATCTGCTTTAAATACTGCTGCTCCACTAAAAGTTTGATGCATCAAAACGTGAAGGACTTGCATTGTTTTTTTCACAAACAACAAAATCAATTAGAGCCGGTACTGCTGCTGATGTAAACACAGACAATCTCAGCAAATCCTGCAAAAAATGATGTAACTGTGGGAAAATTCACCTGTATTATATTAACTGAGCTTTGCAAGACTTTAAATGAGTGTAACTCCTTCACCTCATGTATTGACCCCGTACCTGTTTTTTGTTCGACAGTATTTCGAGTCATGTCCTGAGCGTTATAAATACATCTCTTCAAACAGGCGCCTTCAAAACAGCTGTTGTTACAACCTAGATGGTGATACACCGACCAGCTACAGGCCGATATCCAACCCTCCGTTCATTAGTAAGATACTTGAAAAGATAGTTTCAGTGCAAATAAACTCCTTTCTTAAAGAAAACAACATCCTGGAGGAGTTTCAGTCAGGCTTTAGAACCATAGCACTGAAATAATCAGCAACTTCAGACTAAACTCTGATGAAAATAAGGTCTCAGTTCTCATCCTCTTAGACCTAAGTGCAGCGTTGGATACGATTGACCGTGATATCCTAATCAATCGTCTGGAAAAGTGGGTCGGTCTTTCTGACTGTGTGTTAAACTGGTTTGAAACAAACATAAAAGGGAGAAAGTTTTACGTCAGCCTTGGAGATCATGTGTCTGGGGAACATGACAGCTGCCTCGGTCCTTTATTATTCTCACTGTACATGCTGCCACTTGGTGACATCATCAGAGAGCACAATGTATGTTTCCATAGTTACGCAGATGACACACAACTGTACGTATCCACTGAACCAAGTGATGCTGCGGCTATAAACTACTTCACCAACTGTCTTCTGGCAATAAATAAATGGATGAGCATTGATTTCTTAAAGTTAAATGAGAACAAAACTGAAGTCCTTCTAGCAGGCCCCAAAACAAAAAGAGAAATGCTGAAGAATAATTTGGGGAAATAAATTCCCCAGATTAAATCTGAGGTTATAAATCTTGGTGTTATCTTAGACTCAGATCTAAGCTTCAGGTGCCACATCAACAAGGTGACAAAAACATCATTTTTCCACCTTAGAAACAAAGCTAAAGTACAACCATTTATAAATCAAAAAGACACTGAAACACTGCCATCATTTCAGTCCAACTTGATTATTGTAATGCACTTTTTACTGGCGTCCTGAAAAAAAAAAAACACTTACAGACTCCAACTCATATTAACCAGAACCAAGAGAACACATTAGTCCAGTTTTAGCTGCTCTGCACTGGCTTCCTGTGACATTTAGAATTGACTTTAAGGTCTTTAATGGGCTACGGCCGAGCTACATCGCTAACTCCCTTGTTAACTATCTGCCTTCATGAACACTGTGATCATCTGCTGCTGGTTTATTGGAGATTCCAGCAACAGCTGAAAGAAAATCGGGGATGCAGCCTTTGTCAGTTACGCCCCGAAACTATGGAACAAACTACAGATAGATATCAGGGAAGCAGCTCGCTAGATATTTTTAAAAGAAAGTTAAAGACTTATTTCTTCACCTTAAACTTGAATTTATACATTCTATGTATTTATATATGTATGTTTTAACATTTATGTTTTAACTTTGTTTTTATTTTATTTTATTCTATGTCATTTTGTTTTATTATGGGTTCTATTTTCACTATTTTATCTTTTATCTATATCAAAATGGGTTTTTTTTCCCTCTTATGTACATGTTACATGTTCATTTTATGCCATTTTTTCTTTCTTGATGTGAAGCACTTGGTTCCTGTAATTTCTGTTGCTGTAAAGCACTTTGGGATGCATATTTTGTATGAAAAGTGCTATACAAACAAAGTTATTATTAATATTATTACTATATTTTTGTTTTTTCTGCACATGTACTGTCTGGTTCAGTGTTTCTTCTGATAAACCCACTGTACACCAGCAGCAAACAGCTGACACACAGAGTTAGAGACTAGCTTTTGAAGGAAGTGAAACATCGAGCAGCTCCGACTCCGATAGGATGATTATTATTACTCTGATATCACTACTCTTGTCTCTGCCAACTTGACTGGTTTGCCATAATAACTTCTGAGGGTGCACAACATGCACCATCAGTAAAAAAAAATCATATTCTTATCTACTATGGTTTGGTTTGGTAGACTTTAGTCACAGAAACTGCTTGGTTAACATTAGGGAAAGATCATAATTATAGATAAATAAAAACCAATAATGACAGAGATGGGATGCTAACAGTAATCTCATTTGGCAAATCACTGGATCCAACCATCCACAACAACGTCCTCCCTCCGAGCTGTGCAGACAGCATGGTTTAAGCCCAATTTTTACCAGAAATTAGTCGCCCTGACTAATATTAGAATCTGGCTGAATTTCCTCCTGACTGTTGGTTGTTGTTTGATGCTCAGTTTGAGGTTACAACACTTGATTAATCACCTGACTGGTCAACGATCTGGCTGTTGGACGATAGGTTGGATTTCTGGCCAGAGTGAAATGTTCCTCGGCTGTCTGCAGTTTTTACTCGATCCGATTCCCCACATCTGCTGTCTAAAGACCCGTTATAAATGGTAGTGAACTTGTTTTAATTTTGGCAGAGTATATTTTACACGTTACATGCGACTCCTGTGATATAAAAGTTACTGTGAGCATCTTCCAGACATAATTTCCTCCTACTTCCTGTTCATAAACGAACTCTACAAAGTAGCTTTTCTCTCTTTTTGTCAACATTGCTGTAGACACGTTCGAATAACTGTCGAGTTGGTTTGTACAGTGTGAGCATAAACTTGCGGGTTCTGGCTGTGCAGAAAGGAAAATTAAATAATTTAGTGTGAATTAACACATCGTATAAAGACAACAGACGTCATAATTTGCACAACCTATGAAGCCACAACAGGTCGTTTGACACATTTGAACAAATTATTTTTCATTTTTTCTGAGGGTTTCGCTCAAAGAAGGATCTTGGGGGTCATTCAAACTGGTGGAGACAGTGTGGCAGAAGGTACAGAGAGGTTTTGGATGTGAAAGTAACTCGTGAAGTGGACTCTCTCTCTCTCGGCTGCAGAATCCAAACCAGTCAAAGCCTTTAAATGAGACTATTGAAAACGGCAGCGAAGCTCACTCATTTGTGAGCCGCCCACAGGCAACAATTCAATTAAACCAAACAGCCTGACGCACAGCAGCCTCGTGCTTTCTGGCACCGCTCATCTCCAACATTTAGAGACGTCCTGTGCCTGAGCCTCGGGGGGGGGGGGGGCAGAGCTTTAGGAGCCCAAAGTCCAGAACCATTACATAATGGACCATCCACGGGGAACGGTTCATTCTCATGTCTCAGGCAACAGGTGAATTTCAACAATGCACATTTGAGAGGCTCACAGATTTTCTGGAATACAATGCTCCCTCCTGCTGCCAAGCATTTATGGTAATGCTCCATTCAGTGGAAGAATGGCGGATTAGTGCAGCGATGGAGCTGGATGAGCTCCACGTCCGTCCTGCTGCTGGAGGAGGAGGTCAGCGGGCCTCCCAGAGGAGCCGCTGCCGAATGATGGCCTGGGGCCGAACCTGGGCATGATGGGAGGGGGCGGGGGGTCAACACAAGGTCATATGATGATTAAAGTTGTTTGATGTTTTTGTCAATGTGTCAATGAACATTTATCCTTTGCTTATTGGGTAGAAAACAGACTGATTTTCCCAAAAGACTTCAAATAAGCATGCAAAGTTTCTCCTGCAAGATGTGATTTAAAACTTTTCTGTATTTGAGTTTTTCTGTCTTTATTTCTTGTGATGATTGAAGTTGATTTTCAAATAAAAACTGCTGGAGTTCCTTACAAGAGCTCCAGTAGTCTGTTGCATTAATGAACTATTTTTATTTCTCATATCGTGTCCATTTCGTTCATGTCCAGTGTTCATTGTAGTGACTTTGGGGTTATGTTGGATTTGTGGGGAAAACTGCATCTACACAGGAACACATCTAAATGCTGTTTGCTCCTCACAGTTCAGTGTCAAACAGTCGAAAGAAATGGGATTTAAAGATATATATTTTTTAAAAAGATCCAACAGAAGGAAAAATAGAAAGGAAGAACAGAAACAAATTATAGAGGTGAGAAACAAGTCAAAATAATACATAGATGAGTCAATACATCCACCTAACAGACTGAACATTTTGAATTTTCTTTAACTATTTGAGAAAATGTTTTTCTCGCTCACTACAATTTGACCAATTTGGAGAAAATGACAAATAAATTAGTTTTGACAAAGTTCAGCACAGGAGCAGTAACTCGTAAAGGTTTATTTTCAACAAACTAAAAGAGAAACTGATTTGAGAAAACCAGAGTGAAAACATGTAGGGACGACTGAAAGCGAATGGAGCAAACAAATAAACTGGCTGCTGAACCTTTCACATCTTTCGCAGCCATCGTAGGTTCTCCTACATTCATGGAAGAGGAGGAGGAGGAGGGAGGGGGAGGATATTCAGTTGATTGCAATCTGCAACCTCACTGCTAGTTGCCACTAAATCCTGCAGACTGGTCCTTTAAATATACCTGACGACCCGACTCCGTCCTCCAGGCTCCGGCAGGGAGAGACTACGGACCGAATCCTTTCACAGAGGAGTTGTAACAAATATAAGCAAGATCAAGAGTGGAATAGACCGAGTTTTAGGGAAATTTGTCCTGCTGAAAGTCTATTACAGACAGACAGTCGGCAGTAAGTCAGTCAAACCTAAAGAATTCTACACATTTCAAAAGTAATCTGTCATTTCCAGGTATACAGATAGTCAGACCCATGTGTTGTGGATATTTCTGAACACTTCAGTGGAGAGAAGCACACACGAGTCATTGACGTCTTAATGCTGAGAATGTTTATTGAAGTTACTTGATCAAGGAGAACCGTAAACAGTGAGCATCCAAGTTGGTGTAACTCGGATGCTGTCTCTTCCCATCTTATGAAAGTCTGAGTTTTTAACCCGAGCAGATCAGCCTACAATATGAAAAATTGGTCTAATTTGTTCACTAGTTTCTAAACAAAGGATTGCACTTTACCCGTGACATCTTAAGTCACGTTGCATTGAGCCTCAGGTCATTGTCAACACATTTTGGCAACACATTCCACCTTTCTGTGTTGTCTAGAAGGGTCCTCTCTGGCCTTGGCTTACCATGGCAATGCTGATTTACTCTTTATAGGTTTCTGCTTTCACCAAAACATCAGAGACACCTGACGTCTCGAGGTGACCCAATGTCACTCCAACCTGTAACCCCTAAAGATGGAAAATTCCATAACACCATGGTCCAGAAGCTGTTGACTATCCAGAACTTTTAGTTTAGAAAGACTAAAAAGACTAAAAGAAAGTTACACATCTGTCAACCTCTCTGCAGTTTTTTTTCTTTTTTCATTTTTGTCATTCTGCGGTGCCCTTGGTATTTACTATAGATGGATTTTGTCTATCAGAGCAGCTGAGTGATGGCCGAGACTTTTAACAAGTCAGTATTCTGCTGTTATTGCTGCCAGGCGGGCGACTCAGTCCTGGGAGAGTTAACGGCTGCCTATCTGGAGTAGCTGCGACAGATTGGAAAAACATCAAATTCATTCTTCTCAGCTCAGCTCCTCATCCTCTGACTGGAGGAGGAGACAGGAAGTCAGACAACAGAAATGCTGGTGACTGACATCACCGACCTATGACCTCTGAAGCTTTGTATGAGGGACGCCACACCTGTCTGTCACTACGCCTGCTGAATCGCCTCTTCATCACTAAAGTTGGGTGCAAATTCCAGACTACACAGTAAATCTGAGGTGTTTTTGAATCTGAAGTGATGCAGAATAAATCCACCTGATATCTGAGCAAGCTGTTAAAGGACACTGCTATCCCACAATGCATTGCACAAGGGAAAGGGAGTAGCTTCTCACGGCTGGTAAACATTAAAACTAATCTGGACGGCGATGAGACCAAAGATAGCACGATGAAGAAGCATCAAATCCAAATACATTTATGTTTGACTTCTGGTGATATCTCACCTCCCATCAGTGACCAAACATTTTTATTCATTCATAAGGTTTTTATTGTCTTTTTTTAATCCTGATCTTTGTGGATTTCAATTGGCAGTGATGTACTGAGGTCAGAGTTGTAAGTTTTGCATAATTTCCTCACCAGAGCTGTTTTTAAATAGACCCAAGTCCTGTAGAGTCCTGAGTATCAAACTCAGGACTCATCTTGGACCTGTAGACTGAGTCTCAAGCTGTATCTCAAATCACATACTTCTGTTAGTACACTCTCATGTAGTACATTGTGTACACTATATATTACTGGCGTAGTGCGCAAATTTCTACAGGGTAGTGTTGTCTCAAATCAAACACGGCCGTTGTGCACTTACTGGAAATGACAATCGCAAATTAGCATTAGCTAGCGTAGTGTTAGCATTCATGTTAGCGCTTGTGCTACCAAATCATTACAGACTGCTAAATTAACCCAAAAAACATACTGATGGCTTGTAACGGACAACAGTATAGTGGTGCTTAGTGCTAAAAAACACATGTATAACTTACATTTGTATAATGCGGCGACCTTCACTGTAGTTACAACGTACTCTGCAACCATTTCCAGTTTGAAAAGTGGTCCCTCCCCTTCTGCTACGTAGCCAAGATGAGGACCATTGAGGGCGAGAAGTGTCCATAGTTCCACACTCAACTTTTTGACCATTTTGAGTGCACCATCCGAGTACTCCAGTCCATACTTCTCAGTGTGAACGCACTCATGCACTAAAAATGTTATGTGTAAGTACAGAAGTGAAGCGATTTGAGACACAGCATCAGTCTACAAATCTGAGACAACTCCGAAATTAGTCCTGAGTCAGTCTGCAACTCCGAGTCTGAGTCTTAGTGTACGAGTCCAAGACATTAATTACTATCTACATACACATTAGTTATTATTCTTGTTCTTTGTTCTTTTTGTGCACCCTCAAGTAAAGCAATACATAATACTAAGTAGATACTAAGTCGTCCTTCATTACTTCATCATTATATTACCATTACTTATCCTTTTTGTGCCGCATTAACCTACAGTAGTGTAGCACTGAGTTGTTACTAGGAGTGTGCCCGAATACAAATACATTATTCGGCAAAGCACAAATAGTGGGTTTTTTTTACAAATATTTGTTTCATACAAATATTTTTAAAATTATTTGTTTTTGGGAAGATAAAAAAAAAAAAAACTATCAGGGGTGAGCCCCAAGGGACTCTCCATAACCTGTTGTTCACCTTCTCCTTTCCTCAAAGTTAGGTTGTAAAAAATAGACAATAAATGAAAAGTGCAAAGCAAGAATCACCTTTGAAGTTCTTCTACATGTTACATGCTGTGCTGTCTCTGTGTTATGGGTGCATAAATAGGTAGAGGTCTGTCTGCAAAGAGGCGATGAGTAAAGTTTTAGCTCAGTAGTCAGCACAGTCATCTATGATCTGGGAGACTCCAGTTCGAGACCCGGTGTGGGACCCTCTTTCATAGGGTAGTTTATTCATGAACACTTATTGTAACACTTTAAGTTTCTAAAATTAAAAGTGTCATAAAAACAAAAACAGGATTTTTAAGCCTCTTTCCACTTTTATTCGAATACAAATACAGATACAAATAATTTTGCTGCCTCAACAAATACAAAAAATACAAATACTGGGATCTCTGCACATCCCTAGTTGTTACTGAGGAATCCAGTAACTAACTGCTCAATATGATCACTCATATCACTTAACTTGAGGGTGCACAAAAAGAGTAACATAATTAAATAATGTTAATAATGAGTCAGTGTTAATTTTGTGCCGCTAGCGTCTGGTTCAGAGTTAATTAGGAACGACTAATAAAGAAAGTGATCAATATGTTGATTCGCAGATATTTATCACTCAATCATAACTTAATAATTCATATAGTATCTTCTAGTCTGTTTCCTAGTAACTCACCATATATATATATATATATATATATATATATATATATATATATAGTCCTTGATTATTCTCCTTGATCTGTTTCTCACTCGAATTAGTGACTAGGAGGTTTTGATTTACGAAGTCACAAGTTATTAGATGAAATTTATGAGTTACTATCATACTTGACTTTATGTATTCATTCCTCTCTGTCAGGAATTCTCCCATATTACACACAGAAACACACACACACACACCATCTCGAGACAGGAGAGTGTCAGCAGTGTGGTTGTCGAGGCCGCTGCTCCTGTGAGCTGAATGTCTGGTCGAGTCTGGCAGCAGAATATCTTCGTTTCGTTCTTTTCCTCGCAGAAGCTGGCGGCTGTCAGCGCCGCAGACCGCTCGGCTCTGCTGGCTGTCACCTACTTTCTGTACAGGAAACTATCACTGACACCTGTCAAGCCCCTCCCTCCCTCCCTCCCTCCTCCTCCTCTTCTTCTTCATCCACTCCCGCCAGCTGACACGACCCTGACACCGGCCATGATGCCAGCTCAGTTACACCTCATCCATAAGGCATCACACCGCTGTTATTGCACCTAACTTGCATGCAAACGTATGAGGAAGAAGACGACTGGAGGAACTCAGTCGACGTATAAACGGTGAAAAAACTGCAGATGCAAGTGAGGGGGAACCGTCAACAGTTTTTCCATGTCAGCGGCGATAAGGAGGCGTCACTGCTTCAGGGCTGAGGAGGTGTCACCTGCAGGGGGGAAGCTACTGCCTGCTGTCACCTGCTGCCAACCATCTCCTATCACCCCTCACTGGGTTGTGTGTCTCCACCGGCGGTGATGGCGGCAGGAGGTGCAGCTGCAACCGGTGGCTGATGGCTTTATCACAGCAGGAAGTGGCCAGAGGCAGCTTTGACTGCTGGAGTCACATGAACTGTAAGCTGACTGCTCGACTCACTTTATTGGATGATATAGTACTTAAAGCCCGAGTAGGGTTGTTATACTCGGAGGCCATTTCCTGTGAACTCTTGTTGAGTTAAAAATAACTCAACATAAAGTTTAAAGAGAACAGAGTTGACTTGTATAATCTTTATGAGTGTTTTTATTGCCATAATGCTGTTTTAAAGGGAAAGTTGTCAAAAATCACAGTCTTATTATATTAACATTTTATGATGTGACAACAATACGGTTCAGGTTTGGTTAGATTTAGGCACAATAAACACTTGGTTAGGTTTAAGGAAACATTGTGGTTTTTGGGTCAAGATTACTGCTTCATTAAGGTTAGGGAACCTTCGTCGCCTTGGTTACAATAATACCACATGGTTAACTATTGTGGTCATGTTAAAAAAAAATCAAAAAACAGTGTTGACTTGCAGTTGGAAACAAAATAAACAGCAATCTCTCTCTGTTAAAGTGCTCTATCATAACGTCACCTGATTTCCTCCTTTATAGCCGTCATAATTACCGCCAACGCCAGAGGGCGCTGTCACATGAACGTAAACAGATGTTGCTTTGGTGCATTTGCTGAAACAACCGATTCTGATGTTTCTTTTGGGAAGACAAGATAAACTCAACAATCAAGAAGCGTATTTGGTGCATGGATGTTTTTTAAATTAATAAATTTTTTCTCATTTGTCTGTCGTTACCTTTAAGAACAGCCAAAGTTGACGGAGTTGAGGGAAGTCTGAGGAGCAGCTGCTTGTATGTACCCTGAACACGGCACATCTGTAACCTAACAGTAGTTCCTGCTCAGCGTCTGCAGGTTTTACCGCCGTCACTAAATCACAAGACGTCATAAACAAGCGTTGTGAGCTCGTTTGTTTTGAACCAAGTGTGCAAACGGTTACAGTGAGCGACGTGTCATGTTTATGACAGCATTACAGAGACTTTATGATGTCGGAGGGGGCTGGGAGGAGGGGGGATGGGGGGGTGTTTCTTGTGCCCTGGTTTATTTACCAGGGATAACAGACACATCTCAGAAGCCGCTCCTCTGGGATAACACATTCATGGATGAGACACTCGGCTCATTTCACTGGAGAGGCGGATAGATTGCTGCTCTCCCTCCTAACTATCCAATCGCTCTTTGTTAAACAAGGCACAAACCCAATTACAAAGTGCCACACGCTGACAGTTTATTAACATCATCGCCGCAAGAGAGAGAGAGGCCGGGGCCACTTGGCGGTGGCGGTGGCGGTGGCGGCGGCGCCGGCGTGCTCTTCTCTTTCTATTTGAAGTGCAAGGGATGAAAGATTGTCCTTTTTATTCAGAAAAAAAAGGGTGTTGTGTTTGGAGAGGCTGGACAGGTAATCAGTTACACTTCATATTCATCTTCAGTGTTTTTTAGAGAATGTGAGGGAAAACAAGCCTAATGCCTCAGGTCAGTGTTTCCTGTTTTTGCAGAAAGCTCGGAAAGGCTAATGGAGTAATATTTTCTGGGCTGCGTCTGATCTCAGCCTCTGATCACTTCATTAAACTGATGTTGATGAATGCACAAAGCAGCCGGGGCGCGAGCAGACACAGCAGATGCATCTTAATCACGGGACAACAGGAGAGGAAGAAGGTGGGATGCATGTAATCACTCACTCACTTCCTCTCCTCCTCTCCGCCTTCATCCTCACTGTAATGAACTCATTCATGACTGAGCAGATCTGCCACTTCACGAAAAATGAAGGGGAACAGGGAGCGGACCTGAGGTGAGACCACCACTGAAAACACTTTGAGTACTGCTGCTGCTGCCTTTCTGAACATCTGGGGCTTCACACCTGTTACAACCAGGAGACTCTCTGTGTTGATGTTGTTTCTGTTTCTACTGGTAACAAGGATCCAGGTAATATGTGCACTAACAGGCCACTAGCAAACACTGTTTCAGGCCAAATCATACCAGGAACTTGTTCAAGTCAAGTCAAAACTAGGGCTGTTTTTGGTCTAGAAAACATCAGAATGGTGAAAAATGACGATCAACATTTTGTGAGGTCCAAGATGAAACCTAAAACGTCTTATTTGGTCCCGACCAAGAGTCCACAACCCAAAGATATTCAGTTATTGACTAAAGAAACCAAAAAATATTCACATATAAGAAGCTAAAACAACTAATGGATGATTTGCAGCTCTCGGCAAAACTCTTCAGAAGCAAATTTCCAGTCATGGCTCTGAATGTTGATTATTTACTATGACTCATGTCTTACTTCAAATTTGTGTCAATTATACTTTTAGTCATAATGTTGTGTTCAGATTGTTTTGCTTTTGCAAATTTAACCGCTGGAGCGATTTTGCAATTCATATTTATTTGCTCCCAACAGCTAATTGTGAACTTTAATTCTTTATTGTCCTCCAGCGGCATCATTTTTTAAAGTTGAGTCGTACAAATTAAGGATAAAGATGAGTTTCTGCTCTGTTGTTGAGACATTTTCAGCTTGAACAGATGTATTCTCGTCTCTGTTTGCGCCACTTTGAGCAACTGTGTGTCTGTTTGCTTCCAACCTAAATGTTGACGACGCAACATTTGCTTAACGTTCTGTATGAATGTGCCTTAACCCATAAGAGCCCACGGTGAAACAGGTGTCACCAACCCTTTCAATGTTCTGGAAAATTCCTTATACAGCTTTATACTTGATTTTAACTCCTGAAGTCCCTAAAGTGACGTCTACTGAACATCCTGGTGCAGTCATGTGACAATGTGTGAATCTGTGTACCCATGACATCACTTCCAAAATGGCGGTGTGCCTGGTCAGCAAATGTGACAGAACTAGCTAATTTTTAAAAAAGCTTGTTTTTTGTTACTAAAGGTAAGTTTCAACCCATTTAACAATTCTGATGCTTTAATAAGACGTCCTGTATTACATTTAACCTGTTCTGACCATATTTCTTGAACAAATTGATATAAAACAAGTTAGGGAAATATCGTTATGACGTATATGTTACATTACAGATCTTTGACACTGAAGGTAGAATTTCAAAAAAAAATTCAGAAATGTGTTCCTTGTGGTCCATTTGGTCTGTTTTATATTCCCCATAATTTTCCTTTAAGGAGAAATGGGTCAGGGTTCTTATGGGTTAATAATTAAACAAAAAGCAAGGTCTTGCATTGCCACGTGTCTCCAATATTTGTTTGTTCCAGGCTTTCACCAGGTCAACACTTAACCCAAAGGTGTTTTGCTTTTTTCTTTTTTCAAAGAAGAGCTCTTGACACTTTCCTCACTTAGATCTTAACTCAAGTCCAGCTGTAAAGTCTGCTGCAATCCTGTTACATCTTAGGAAATCATGACTGTGAGGTAAATCAGACAGATAACAGATTATACAAAATGACTGCACTGTTTGAGACAAGACAAGACAACAGAGAGTCATCATGTAGTTATTTATAATCTACTGTTTGGCAGTTGGAATGAAGACGTGCAGGGAGAAAAAAGGCCGGAAATACAAAAATTGCAAAATAGCAATGAATTAGTTTGTTTCCTGGATGTTTTTCTGCATTGACATTCTGCAACCACATGAAACAATTAGCAGAAAAAAAATTGCAATTCTCTAATTATTCTACTTTTCATCTCACTTTTTCCTTTGAGACAAAAAAGGAAAGTCTAATACTATATAACTTTGAAATTTCTCCTAAAATTGATGCCACTGGCAACTAATGATTACCTATTATTATGTGAAAGAATTCTGTACACAAGTTGTTGCAGCTTATGTTTCATTCATGTTTCACATTCAGCAATGTTCAGCCACTCAAAAACTCAGCCCCTGTAGTTTCTGGGCCAACAGATAGAACTCCCCCTGAAGCGAAGGCTTTTTAAAGATCAAGAGCGAGATACAGTCCCCTGGTTCCTCCACTTGAGGCAGGTGAAGTTCCTAAAAAGTTTACTGGAAAAGTTATAGTGGTGGAAAAAAGAGCAGATTCAACGTACGCTGTAGGGATGTGCAGAGAGCCCAGCATTTGTATTTGTATCTGTATTTGTTGAGGCAGCAAAATTATTTGTATTTGTATTCGAATAAAAGTGGAAAGAGACTGGAGTCTCCCAGATCATAGATGACTGCCCTGACTACTGAGCTAAAACTGAGCTACTCGTTGCCTCATTGCAGACAGACCTCTACCTAAGAAATATTTTTTAAAATATTTGTATGAAACAAATATTTGTAAAAAAAAAAAAAACCCATTATTTGTGCTTTGCCGAATAATGTATTTGTATTTGGGCACACCCTTAGTATACTGACTGAGGGTGAAGAAAATGACAACAGGAAATGAATTTGGCTCCATTTAAAGAGTTTATTTTTCAAATTAAAAGACAGTGAAATGGTTTAAAGGCTTCTTGTG
The DNA here is from genome assembly GCF_963924715.1 of Thunnus thynnus. Taxonomy (NCBI): domain Eukaryota; kingdom Metazoa; phylum Chordata; class Actinopteri; order Scombriformes; family Scombridae; genus Thunnus; species Thunnus thynnus. Next base: position 32,667,232 of record NC_089525.1, on the reverse strand, counting down.
GTTTACTAAATGGGGCCAAGGTGTTTAATTTCTGCTGGATTTTATGTTATGAGTTATGTTGGAGTATAAATGTACAGAGGATGATAAGGTAAGCATGATGGAAGATTCATCTGAACAGGTTGGTAAATTCAAGTGGGTAAATTCTTCACAGGCAAAATCATGCATATTGTACTCTAATTTTAAAACAGATCATTACTTTAACTTTCTATTTCCCAAAGATCTTAAATCTGTCAGGCACAAGACTAATTCCTTTGTGAGGGAATTGTGCAGCCAATAAAATATGGCAACTTTGGTTTAAATATGTAACTATTTCACTCATAGCTTCAATTTAAAGTTGTAACAAGCTGGAAGTATAAAAAGGAAAGTTAGTGTTGTGATATTAGTGGAATAAAAGCCCCCCCCCCCCCCTCTCTGGCTCGGTGTATGTATGTATGCACGGACACAGCACGGCACCCTGGGAGAACCCATATTTACCGCACTGCTCCATGCTTCGCCCCGCGGTGGACAGCTTGTTCGGGAGACTTACCGTACCGCGGCCGGAGCTCCCGGCACTTTCTGCTGTGGCGGGCAGAAACAAATGTGAACCATAAATCTGGCATATGGCTTGCCTGGGGCCGCCGGCAGGTTTACAGCCACTCTGGGAGGCCGTGGCAGGAGAGGGGCGGGCGGCACTTTGCGGGCTGTTCCAGCCATTAAAATGGGCCACATGCCATTAGAGTGGACACACTATGGCATAATGTTGTATAATTTCGCTCTACTTTAGACCGATTAATTATTCATTTTCCCTCCCACAGGAGAGGAGGAGGCAGAGTCCTGGCCGTGAACACCAGGGAGAACAGACAGGAAGAAGCCTAATAGGTGTGTGTGTGTGTGTGTGTGTGTGTGTGTGTGTGTGTGTGTGTGTGTGTGCACTTTAGTTACGTATACATGTGGTCAAAAGTTGAAAGCCACTTATATGTGAAACGGAATAATCACAACACTGTCCTTTTAGAGTTCAGGAAACTCATGACAAGAGCAGCTTCCAGTGTAATCGCTGCTTCTTATTCTGAGTTTATACTGTTTTTTTTACAACCTACAGTTGAGGCTGTTTCACAGTTTAATTTATTCCACATACACAGTTCTACTCCATAAAGGCAACAATTTAAAGCTGAAATGGTTTAAATTCTGGCTTTAATTAAAATAGTGACACTGAACTCTAGTTTCCAAACAGAACAATTTAAAATAATATAATGGATGAAGTGAAACAGTGAAGAAAATTACATTCAACATATCAGTGTCTCTCTTAATGTTGTATGATGAGGTGACATGAAGTTAAACACAATGTTCCTTTAGCTTTAGTCATCACTGCACTCTACATATCAGCACGTTTTAAGTTGATATGTTGAACTTGTTAGCAAACAGTTGCTTATTTCCACATCCAGCAGTTACGGAGCAACATTATCATTCATTTAGAGTCGTGTTTCTGTCCAGCTGGTGAATGTAAGTCCAATATTCACTCTCTTTTAGTTCTGTTTTTGTTCTCCACCAACTCCTGGGGAAATATCTGGCTCTTTAGCTGCTAAATGCTCCACTATGTTCACCAGCTAGTCTACAGCTAACTGTGTCTGTTTGCCGTTTTGGAGCTGAGCAGGTAGTGTACAGTTGGATTTTTAGAGCTTTTACTCTGAAAACGATGCTATGAGAGCGCTGAGAGTGAACCAGAACAGTAAAGTTGCAGCCAGACAGATAAACAATGAGCTGAAACTCACTATAAAGCTCCGTAAAGCCAAGAGGAGCTGCAGAGTCGCTGATAATTCTCTGTAGGTTCATCACCACGAGCCACACATTATTCTCATACATTGTTATTATAAAAAATATTGATTATAGCCACAGTGCCCAGAATTGTTGCGTTTTTATAAAAACTAAGACAATGAAATCTATTTTTTAATGTCAGATAAAAGAAATATTAAAAAGAAGAAAAACTGGGACAAACACAAAAGCAATCTATTGCTAGCAACATTAGCATTGTAGCTTGTGGGCTCAGGATAAATAATGCAGCTTTAACCTTTGCTGCTGGGAGTACTGGGAGTTCACCATCAGCCTCTGAGTTGAAGACCTTTCAGAGAAAATCTCAGTAATCCGCTCTACATCCCAGCAGAGAGAAATGTTTGGTATCATGACAGCTTGTTGATTCCTGCAGGAGAGTAACCCCCCCCCCTCCCCTTCCAGAGGTCAAAGGTCAGAGGTCACAGTCAGCAGTGGTTCAGTGTCTTGCTCAAGGACACTTCAGCAGGTCGGAGGGCAGCCAGCTGCTGTCGGCCCGCAGCCGTTTGTGTCTTAATATTTTGATTCTTTCACAATTATTGAATTTGGCAGCCGAGCGGATTCTTTTTTTAGATAACGTTGGCAGTTTGCCGTCGTTAGTCAGCTGTTAGTGAAGAAGGACATAAAATATGAGAGAGAGGAAGACAGAGGACATGCAGCTGAGCATTCAAACCTAATAGAGAACACCGAACAGGCCTGTCAGTGTATATTCAGCTCTTCATTGATGCTATATAATGTTTACATGCTGTTACATACAACATGTTCAGATCTGTGTGGAGCGATGACACAAGACACTAATTCAGCCTGAGTTTGACACGATTTTCGTCGTCGCATGTCAGAATTTTTGTATTTTCCTGCCTGTTTTGACCTTTCGTACACCGTGTTCCTTGACGTTGACCGATATGATGACACGGTGCTCTCTGGTGCACGTATGTTAACACTGACACAGAAAATCAAAACATAGCTGAGAAGCATTTACAGCGAGCTCCTCTACAGGCTGATTAAGGCGGGAAAACCTGCCGTCAGTCATCAGTGACCGTTGCAGTTATATACTGTATGTTAATATATAATTTTTCAGTTATTATGAGCCGTTGCACTAAATGTGTCTCAGCTCGGTCGGACGGTTGCTGGACAGCTTTGACTTTCTGTGTTGGTGTTTACAGATGTGCACCAGAGAGCACTTGATATTAAAACATATCTTGTATCTTCATTTACCAGAGTAAACAATCCCCAAAACCCCAATCATGTCTTCCTCCACAAGACTGTTTACATACAGCGAACCTGGTAGCTTTATAATATTATATATGATAATATATAATAATAATGTAATGTTCTTGACATGTTAACACATTTGTTATCTCACGCTCTCTTTGAAGGTTAGACAGCTATACTGTCCTCTTCCTGACACCCAGGAACGGGTCCACAATCGTGTTTTCTTTCTTTTCTTTGTCTTGTCACAACACAAGTCTGACCTCATCACATTTAGTGCTTCTGTAGCCATGATTGACAGTTTCTTGATCTTCCTCCCCGCCAACCTAGGGACTCGCACAAGGTTGTGAATGTTGCCAGACTCCCAACCAAGACACAGCAAGAGTTTATGGCACCAATCTGACTTGATGACCATTGTGAAAGACATGATAATAAAAATACTGTGCAGTCTGATCCCGACATAATGTTCTAAAAACAGAAATGTCATATTTCCATTGTGTTTTCCACATGGTTTTCTGTGTTGTGATGTTTTTTCTATCGTTTGAGCTTCACGTCATCAACGTCATGTTGTTGTGTCCTCTGACTGGAAGAGTAGCGCCACCAACTGTTTATCTCCTAATATTCACACAACAGCAACAGATGGAAACAAACATTTATTTTCTTTTGCTGATTGTTCTGGAAATTGTTAAAATTTACGATACATTTTTGATAAAAATCTAAGCTAATATTTGATCGTCTGTTTGAGAAATTTACAGTCAAAGTTCGACCGGTTCAACGTTGGAAAGGTGATGGGAGTGATGGGAGTTTGGGGAGTTTCTGAAGCTATTTGACCATCCAACAAGCGTTTTCTGATGAATGATAATGAAGCACATTGCAGTGCCGTTTCTGAAGCGAAACCTTGCTCAAGACAATAAGTCTTTTCAGGTGTCAGATAATCTGAGAGCTCAACGCTGTGAAAAGAGTTGACAAAACAGATTTCAGTGGTGCATTTCTGGACTTTCAATAAATCTTTTGTATCATGTTGAATCAAACCGTCTTGTTTTATAGTAACAATTAAGCAAAGTTGAAAGGATGAAATATGAATGGCTAATGTTCAAATCAAGGTTTAAACTTTTTGACAAACAGGTGTACAGAAAAATTTAACTGTCTATGACTTCAAGGCCTGAGTGTGTTTTTGCAGTTTTCTATCAAAAGGCCTTTATTCTAACTTGGAGGTAAAAGGAGAAAAATAAGTCCTGAGAGAAGCGATTGTCTGCGTCCCTCGACTACAAAACTTCAGTACGGCGCCGAGCGATCCGCTGCCACATTAAACCTTTAAGACGTTTGGCGTTCCTTCTTTAATCCTCCTGAGAAGACAGCCTGAGAGGGGAGGAATGTGCCGGATCAAACGACCCCTCCCCTCCTCCCACCTGAGGACCAGAACAAGGACTCTCTGTTTTCAGGGGGGATTCACAGGTAACTGGAGGCGCAGCCGCCAAAACACTTTCCCCCTCTGTCAGATCGCTTTTCCCACCTGAAGCCGGGCCTCGTCCCGCACTAAATGACCACGATGTAATTAGTCTTGGGGACACAAAGACCCCGCTCGAACCCGCACGGGGGGAACAAATGTCTCAATGACTCATTAGGAGACAACAGATTAGATAACGGAGGTTTAGGATGTCTGCCCCGCCGTCCACCTGCTGACAGGTGAGCTGGACACGAGCTCTATCTACAAGTCTCATTACCTGGCCGGAGCAGAGGTCGCGATCCCTCCCACGGGACCCGCTAATGGATGTAACGAGAGGGGCGGGCGAGCGTTTAGTGACTGGGTCGAGTTTCGAAGGCAAGAAGGGCGAGTGGGCTGCCGACCTCGGAGGGTCCTGTGAGGAAGAAGGGAGGAAGGAAAGAAGCTCAAGTTGAAAGAAGAGATGAGAGATTTAATTGGATGGTGATGGATGCTGACCACACACACACACACACACACACACACACACACACACACCACTTCTCTCCAAAAATAACTGACTATAACTGATGTATAAATGAGAGTTGATCCAGGTTTTGAGAGTTAGATGGAGAGAAACCAACGAGCAACGCTTCAGGTTCAGCTTTTTAAGAATCATTTTGTTACCACTTTTAATAATACGGATTGTAACTGATCTGTAAATTATTTATTAACAGTGAATACAGCCATTAATTACAACTGATGATCCCTTTTATAAAAAAGATGCTTGACAACCAATTTAGGTGTTTGATAACTTTTATTCTTAGATGAGAGGCTGAAATCCATTTATTAACAACTACAGACTTCATTATTAAAACCCTTAATTAATGACTTCTTAACATTTATAACTGCAGATTCAATTAGTGTGAAACCCCTGAGCATTTATTAACATTTACAACTACATTATTACCAAATGGAAAGCATAAACACCAGCTGAAGTGATTTTTCACAACCTAGAGACTTATAATTACAGTTTAAAGTGTTATTAGATGATGTATTAACCATTTATAAAGCCATTAGTTACAACTTATGAGCTCCTACATACATTATTAGAAAGTGGTGCTCACTTTTATTACTTATTGGTGCAAAACAAAACATCAATAATGTAAAAAAAATGAAATAAAACTAACCTCGTACATCGTGGCATCACAAACCCCCCCCCCCCAAAAAAATACACATTTACAGGATATTTATTGGACACAGAAACATACACGAAGCATGTTGCTATTGTGATTAAAAGGGGTTCCAGGTTTGAAACACTGCAATACTTCTCTACTACTCTATTATATTCTGCTACTAATAATACGAAAAAGTTGTACAGCCTCATTGCAGAGACGAGGACACTTTAAACCAACTTGACTGGACTGTCTTTGCTCTACAGTTAAGATACTGCTGTTGGTTTATAAAGCACTGAATGGTTTCTGCTACATTATGAACCATGCAGACCTCACAGGTGGTCTGGGATCAGGTCTGCTTTCTGTCCCCAGAGTCAAAACTAAACATGGGGAAGCAGCGTTCAGTTTTTATGCTCCACATATCTGGAACAAACTCCCAGAAAACTGCAGATCTGCTGCAACTCTCAGTTCTTTTAAAGACTTTTCTGTCTGCCGCTGCCTCTCATTAAACCAAATTGAGGGTTAATATTTTACACTGCACTGTGACTTTTATTCTCTTGTTTTATCTGTCTTATTCCCTTTTTAGCTTCTTTTTGTTTTTATATGTGTTTTTACTTGTGTTGCTTTTATATTCTGTTTTAATGCCTTTTATGCTCTATGTAAAGCACTTCCCTTGTTTTTGAAACTTGCCTTACAGATGTGTAAGTTGTATAATTAAATTTAACAAAAGATATTCCTTCAAATCTGCAAAAATAAAGCAAAATGCAAAGCACCTACAGTTTGAGTTTAGTAAAAGTTAACAAGCCTTTATTCAAGCATGACTGACACCCACTTAGTAGAAAAAAACATGGCAGGAACTTTCACACATCAAAACACAACATGAGACAAGAAAATGAAATTAAACTCTCAGGGCCAACTTTTCCAAATTACTGTATTTGAAAGTAAAAAGCAGAGAGTGCTGCTAACTTTTTGTTCTGTTTCCCTAAATGACCCTTTCTTCACCAACACTTGGCACTTTAGGCCACGATAATGTATGTTAATGTATGTAAACTGAATCAATTCGTTCCATCAGCATAAAAAAAAAGAAAAGAAAAGGAAAAAACTTTTCGGTGGCTTTTACCCTCCGCTGCGTCTGAGACACGAGAACCCGCTGATGGCTCTGTAGTTAAAATATGGAGTCTAATCCGTCTCTCTAAAACGTCGTCCAGGTCGACGAGCTCATTTAAAACTTCCTGACACTGACAGGACTGACAGCTGATCCTCCAAACAAATGGAGCGTTTCGTCAAAAAAAAAAAAAAAAAACTGTCAGGGAGGGCGGAAGCTGCAGCGGCCATGTCTCTGAAACCTTCTATCTGTCTCTGGCTGCAGGGTGTGAAGCTCAGAGTGAAGGAATTGATAATAAAATGAGTTTTTGAATATGGAGTGAGTCCTTGTTAAAACCTAATTCCTCCTGGTCTTGCCCCAGAAATACAGATCTGACATACTGTAAGGAGGAAAAAAGAAAGGGAAAAAAAAAAATCAAGGGCAATCAAATCAACTCCTGTCAAAGAGGAGAGAGGCGGGGCGGTGACACAAAAGAGACTATCTGAGCCACATCTTCAAGTGGTTTTGTCCTTCATCTTCAGCTTCCTCTGTTTCATTTGTTAATTAGCATCGACTGATGTGTCGCAGTGTTTAGTGTGACACCGTCCGAGCGTTAAAAAAAAAAAAAAAAAAAAAAGAAATCAATCTGCTCTCCGATCGAGCCGGTGATCGCTACGTGGTGGCCGGCCGCAGAGGCTCTGAGAGTGTTGGCAGAAGCGGCGGCGTTGTTATCACACTGTTAACTTCCTGTGTGATAACAGGGACGAGCTGCGGAGCGGGCCCTTATCGAAATGTGACCGGCTTTATGAGCTTCAGCTTTAGTTCTTGACCTTGAAGGACTAAAGCTTAAGTACTGAAGGACCTTGACCAACAGGAAACAGACTGTCGGACGATGAAGGGGTTGCACGGCCGGGTGATGGTCTGGATGCAACATTTATGGGAAAATATTTAATATCTTTATTTATATAGCACCTTTAAAAACAGGGTTTACAAAGTGCTTTGACAGACGAAGCGAAAGCAGCAAAATACAAAGCAAAAACACAAAAAACAACAGAAAAACAACAGAATGATGACAAAAAGATTAAAGGACAACACAAAGATGCTCGACAACATTAAATAAAAGCGAGTCTGTAAAAATCGGTTTTAAGAAGTGATTTAAAAGAAGTCACTGATTCTGCGAGCCTTATCTCCTCAGGCAGGTCATTCTAAAGTCGAGGGGCCTTAATGGCAAAAGCAGGGTCACGACCAGAAGGGCCTCACCTGAGGATCTATGGCTGTTTGTTCCCATGCTTCCTCTTTGCATGGAAATTGATGCCAATCCAGATTTCTTTTGATCGATATTAATTCTTTCAAACACTTGTGATAAACTGATGGTTTCTGAACACAACCCTGCATACTGACACTCCCTTTCTCCTTCTCTGGCCTTTGGTTCCTCACCTGTAAACACTCACCTGATGAAAGCAGACTACAGCCCCATGTTTCACCTGCTATTAACATGTGATCTGTATCTGGATATCATCTGATCAATGGGTCTTTGCATTCACATCAGGTATTAAAATATATCCTCCTCTCCACCGGTTTTATACCTACCTTATTCTATTTTAGCTTCTTTTTGTTTTTTATTCTCTTGGCCGTTTAATGACTGTTTCTGATTGTATTTAAATGTCCTTTAATTGTGTTTCTTTTGCACTTTGTCTCGATGCTTTTAATGTTCTCTGTAAAGCACCTTGAATTGCCTTGTTGCTGAAATGTGCTATATAAATAAACGTCTCCTACAGTGTGACAATCTTTTTTGAGAATGACTGGCAGCGACTGGATCTGAAGACTTTGCATTAGAATCTTTACATATCACACACTTAATGATTTTATGAACACCAGATGACTCAGACTGCAGCAGACAAGCTGCGACTCGGTCCAATCAGTCATCATGTGTGTCCGTGCTTCAACATGAACACCGTGTCTAAGCGTAACCAAGTGGAAAACCCCTAACCCTAAACCTAGCCCTAACCATAACCCTAACCCCAACCCTAACCATAACCCTAATTCCTAACCATAACCCCTAACCATAACCCTAACCCCCAACCCTAACCATAACCCTAACCCCTAACCATAACCCTAATTCCTAAAAATAACCCTAACCCTTAACCATAACCCCTAACCATAACCTCTAACCCCTAGCCCTAACATAACCCAACCGTAACCATAACCCTAACCCCTAACCATAACCCTAATTCCTAAAAATAACCCTAACCCTTAACCATAACTCTAAATATAACCCCTAACCCTAGCCCTCAACCCTAACCCCTAACCCTAACCATAACCCTAACCCTAACCCTAGCCCTCAACCCTAACCCCTAACCCTAACCCCTAACCATAACCCTAATTCCTAAAAATAACCCTAACCCTTAACCATAACTCTAAATATAACCCCTAACCCTAACCATAACCCCTAACCCTAGCCCTCAACCCTAACCCCTAACCCTAACCATAACCCTAACCCTTAACCATAACCCTAACCCTAGCCCCAACCCTTAACCATAACCCTAACCCCTAATCATAATCCTAACCCCTAGCCCTAATCCTAGCCCTAACCATAACCCTAGCCCCCAACCCTAACCCCTAAACCTAACTCCTAACCTCTAACCCTAACCCTAACCCTGACCATAACCCTAACCCCTTACCATAACCCTAGCCCCAAACCCTAACCCCTACCCCAACCATAGCCCTAACCATAACCATAACCCTAACCCTAGCCCCCAACCCTAAACCATAACCCTAGCCCCCAACCCTAACCCTAACCCCTAACCCCTAACCCTAACCCATTTAGGAGCTCCTTCCCACTGAAATATTAACATTTAACAAAAACACTTTGAAGAAACTCACTTTTTAACCGAATTTGGTTCAGTTCTAGTTCAAATTTGTCCTTATCAAGTGTTTCATTTTTTCAATCTTACAACTCGAGAGGCTAAATTAGTTAACATAAAGATGACTTGCGACCTGATACCTGACTTGGTCTTTAAAACATCTCTATTGAAATTAGTTTCCTGCCCTGCCAACCTTTCTCCAGTATATAAAACTGGAGAAATAACGAGCTGTGCTGGATTAAAATCGTTTATTGTCTTTATCTTCCTTCTCTTTAAACATCCTCTCTATCCCCTCCCTCTCTATCCCACTTTGCATTAATTCAACCATTAGATTCACTTGGTACCACCAGAGCTTGTTGGCAATAAAACACATTGTTAAAGTGACATGTAATTACCCAGCTTCTCTTTTGACTAATTAAGTCAGTGCTGCCTATTATGTGGAAATGTATAAGGAAGTCGGGTGATCAATAACAGTGAAAGAGAGAGACAAGCTAATTTTTCAACGCTCGGATCGCTGATTCCTGCAATATCCCAACCACCACCGTGTTTATTATTATTATTATTATGGCTCCGGGCGGCCGCCGCTGCTCGGCCCACGTTGACATCATCAAGCACGCCGCTCCACGCCACACGGCCCAGAGACGAGAGTGATGTTCCACTCGCAATAAACCAAGATCCTTTTAATTTCATGCTGCCATAAACTGCCAGTCATGTTGATGATAGCAGCGGGGTTAGCTCAATACACAGTGTTGGCCAATATACAGTATTTCATGGTTTCATGGCTGATGCAGGCAGGGTTAGAGAGGAACAATGGATGGTTTAGATAATAACAGGAACATATTTAAAAGTGATTGATTGGATGCATCAAAGTGCAGGCGAATGCAACGACTCCACCCCTCTGGTGTTCCCAGCACATTAAAACAAAGGCAACCTGAATAATGTTTGTTGTTGACTGGAGACGTGAAGCCGTTTGACTCCTGAGATTAATGAGTCACATGACTGATGTCAAATTTGAAGGAGCTTATTCTGTTCGGAGGAGTGAAGATACACAAGAGCAGCTTTTACTGGAAGTCTTTTACTGGCCGACACACCAGTTTATTAGAATCTGTTTAATCAGTTTATCGAACTGCTCTGATCACAACATCATGGCAGTTTTATGCCAGAGTGGACAAAACAAATAAATCACCTCAACTGTACTACTGCTAAATTTGATATTATTTTATCAGTGTTAATTGTTGGTATTAATCTTTAACATGGATAAAATTGAGGAAGAGGATGCAGTGTTTCCCCTATAATAGTACAGGCCTGGCGGGCGGGGCGAGAACCCTCACCAGGCCAAAAATATTTTTTTTAAATGCCAAAAGTAACACCAAATATCCATTCATTCGGCAATCAGTAGCGTCTCTCTCTTTCTCTCATCTTTTTTAAAATGAGTCGGGAAGCAGACAGCACAGCCTAACTTTACTTTTAACGTTAGTAAGTTGTCAGTCTGGCAGTAAATGTACAGTACAGACTACAGTGTGTCAGTTAATAAATTCTGCAGCTTCTCAAGACCAAGAAAAATCACGTCTGTTGTTTCCCCAACTGCTGGGTGTCCCCCCGTCGCCAGGCAAAACCACTCAACCTAGTGGAAACACAGGGATGCATCTGTTGTCTGTCAGCAAGAAACACATTTTCATTGTTTAATCGTCATTTCCGTTCAGTCACACGTGAGGCTGAAAATCCCTGTTTGTCAGGTAGAAACTGTACCTTGATGATGTTTATAAGACATTCTAATCATAACCTGGATTATTAGATCATACATTTACAATCAGAATATCTATAAATGCGGGTGCAAATAATTAATAAATGAAACGGTAAATAACTGCGTTGGAGAGTGACAGCGTTATTAGAACTGGGTGGTCAGTGGTAGTGTGGGTTGACCATCAATCAAAGGGTTGGTGGTTCTAAGCTGAAGTAAGCAACACATCATAAGCAATTTAAGGCTCCTGTTATGTCAAAAGAAAAACCCATTTGGACAAACACGCCTATTAAACTAATTAATTAATAAAAACATCATAATTGTCGTCCTGCTTGAACTTAAGTTAACCTTGATGTGAGATATGTGCAGTTTGTTCTCACATCCATCTGCTGAAGGAGGAAAGTTTCTCTGTGCTCATCTTCAATTTCAGTTTAAGGTTCGTACCTATGAGCAGGATCTGTGACATCACAACTACTTTGGAGCCAATCACGGTCCAGTATGCAACTTGTAAGTGTGATGTGGAAACCTGAAGCCTCCAGTGGACAAACACTGAGATGGACTTCACAGTGAAGGAGGAAACATATATATATTTACATGTCCAGTAGATGTCATTCAAGGGATTTTAATGAGATAAGTGAATGTTTTTTTGTGGAAAAAACATGTTCAACACCAATTATTTTTTGTTTTTATGTCTTAAAACATTGTTGGAGGAGATCTTTAAGTCTTACTGTTGTATTGTTGTCCCAGATGTTTGTCTAATTTGTACAATGACTAATTACACTAATAAAAAAAAAAAAAAAAGAAGTTGGGCTAAAACCTTAATTGGGGTAAAAAGTGCAATATCTCTCTGTGAAATGCTGAAGAAGGAAGGAAGAACATCTATCGAAATGGAAGAAAGTCTCACAATTATGATACAAGTACTTTGTGTAAACAGATGTGGGAGTTTTCCTTTAATATAATGTATGAATCAGTGTAACAATAAAGAAATGTTTGATATTTAACTAGTTTCATGTCTGTCAGAGGATCTTTGTCTAGAAGTCTTAACGAGGTCAGAACGTCCTGTACCTTCAGTCTACAGCCGACAACAGAGAATCACGAACACCATCTGCCTGATCAGGATCTTCTCAGCTTCTTCTCTTTCCAACATTGTTCCCCCGGCGACTAACCGACCAGCGGCAGACTCCAAACTGCAGACTGATTTTTTTTTTTTTTTTTTTTAAGATCCATCAGGAGGAAAATGGAGCTCCTGTCCGAGCTGGACTGAGAGGAGATAATTCACAGGAGGAGATAGAGGAGAGAACGGGCCGAAATGAAGTGAAGAAAAGAGAAAGGAAAATTGATGGGAGGAAGGCGGCATAAACACGACGGGTGCTCCTAGTCCATCTCAAATGAAAATCCAATTTCAAAAAGGGCTTGTGGAGTTTATGAGGGAAGAGAGAGTAGAAGAAGAAGAAAAAGAAAAGAGGAAGGGGGGGGGGGGGGGGGAGAAAAAAGCAAACAAAAAGTCTGGCAAAGATGAGCTGCAGCGAAAAAAGGCATTGCAAATCCTGAGGGCCTGAGGAGAGACAATGATCTTCAATTACCAGCTGTTCTGTTCTCAATTTTAGACAAGAGCAAAAAGGAGAAAAGGGAGAAAAAAGGAGGAAGAAAAGGGGGTGGGAAGATGTGAGGGGGGGGGGTATATTAGAGGGAAATAGGGGGGAGAGAATGGGGTCGAATCACACCGGAGCAGTAAAGAAAGATGGAAGAAGAAGAAGAGATAAAAATAAGAAACAAAACCAGACGGAGGTTTATAATTTTATTCATCGTCTTCCATTAGAGAGGACACTTCTTCCTGGACTCCATCTCGTCCTGAGAGCTTTGCCGTCGATGCTCCATTTGCAGATCGTATCGTTTGTAAACACACTTTCTCCTCGCCATGTTACACCCGTCTGGCAGAAGGAGAGTTTTGTCATCAACCCCCCCACCTCCCCCTACATCCTCCTCCTCCTCCTCCTCCTCCCCAATCGCTCCCTCGGCGTCATTTGCAATTCAAAACGCCTTCTTCCACCGGCAGATTTGTGTACACAGGACTGGAGCAGAGACAGTGGCGGAGTAGAGCGGAGTAGAGTCGGAGAAACAGACACGAGGCCTGATAAAACATCCTGTTCTCATGCAGCGAGCAGAGACACGGCCGTCAGGAGAGCAAACAAGAAACGTCTTGCCGTCCTCACTCACTGTCCGTCAGATAAATTGGTTTGTTTTGTTTTTTCCTAATGTTTGATGCTCTCTCTCTCTCTCTCTCCTCCAGCTGATATCTGACCTGTAGACTGAAAGAGATGAGAATTAAAAGGACAATTCCAGCACTTTTTTTCCCCTCCAGAATTTCCATCTGATTGCTGCTTTTATCATTGTAGCTGATATTTGCACTTTCAGCTAGTCAGTTTAATGTCTTCTTTAATCTCAAATATATGATGTAAAAAAACATTTTTGCATCATCTCTCTCTGGCCTTCAGGCGCCGGAAAAGTCACGGTTTGACTTGTCTCACAGGACCCAGTCAGACCAGCCCGAGAGCCAAATATGGAGGACGCTATCATGTTAGCAGTGCAGCAGCAGTGAATTTGCTTTGCTGGAGTAGAAACTGCTCCGCAAAAGAGACATGGTCAGTCTTCAGATTAAACTTTGCTCACTTATTGTCCAGTTGGAGCTCCAGTAGCTGGCTTGCTAACAGTCACAGCTGCCTTGCACTAACATGTAGCTGGAAGCTCACCTCCAGCTAAAAGATATTACCTCCAACCTTCCAGCATTGTCTATTTTGCAAGGATGTGTAGATACATTTTGCTTTCTGAAAGGAGACAGATGCTAATGTAACTTTAGCTTTGTCAGTTTTTGTTTGAAAGATTTATTTTGGAGAGTAAAAAGTGGAGTTTGTTATAGCTGTGAGTGCCCAGAGTCTGTTACATATATAGAATAAAGAAAGCTTTCTTCTTATCCATTAAACTGTGGACTGCTAAATCACAATAAGCATATTCCAGCTTGTATTTAGGACCTGGATCACACAGATCTAAATGACTGACTGTTGAAACAATGTGTGACCAAGACATCAATGAATTTTCACTTTTTAACCTTTTTTTTTTTTTGTCATTAGTTTACATGATGGTGAACATGTGTAGCCCGTGGAATTAGATGCCACACAGGACACAATTACTTCCGGGGTTCTTGTAGCTGCCACAGGTCATTTTAACAGAGTGTGTAAGCTACTGAGTCCTTTTAGAGAACAGCTCATGTGCTTTCATAGCTTGTGGCAGAGTTAATACAAAAAAACTGACTTAAAAACAAAATAACAAAAACAAAATACGGCGGTGGGCTATGACTGTCAACAGAAAACATAAAATAGAACTAGATAAGTACATATTTAACAGTCATAAACCCACAAAAAGTAGCCTGGCAATGTACAAGGTATACCCGCAAAGTACATTTTTCACAAGTTTCATCAAGCCTACGTGGAACTCTCTGGAGACTGCACAACTCAACACACTGTCGTTTATCTTCAAACAGAGTTCAAATGAATGTAACACCCGTACATTTTCTCTAACAACAAAATATAATAGCACGGTGTGGCTTTATGCACGCTAACATTACCATTAACATTACAGATGGATGTAACTGTAAAAACTTTTACTGGAGAAAACGTCAGAAATTTTATGATTATGACGCAAGATGTCAAGGATGAACATCAGCAGTTCCACTTTGAAATCAGAGAAAAAGACACATCTTTGTAAAGGGTAAGTTACAGTGTGTGTGTGTGTGTGTGTGTGTGTGTGTGTGTGTGTGTCTTCTGGTTTGACAAAATTTAGTTTTGATTGAGGGGTACAAATTGCATCCATTAGGCGTGATGGTTTAAGCAAACTTAGCCTGGTTTCAATCTGGATGTCTTTTGATCTTTAAATGACTCAATCGATGCTGAGTGTGTTGGCTTGTTACTATCTCTGTAAACCTTGGAATAAATGTTTGTTAACCGCTCCGATGAGAAAAAGAAGTTGGAGTTGCTGGAAACCAGCAGCGTTGTAGCAATGAGGATTACATCCCAGCAGCAATGAGGACACTATGCATCCTCTTTTTCTTTGTCTCTTAACATCACATACCTGCAGTGATTATGGATAATCATCCTCGCTGTAAGCAGATCTGGATTGTGAATGATTAGTTACTCGGTGTAAAAACATCTATTTTTCCCCTCTCTGAGCCCTTCTGTTGTCATCTCTTACAGTTTATTTTCTGCATCGCTTTTGCATTCTCTCCCTGTCGTCTTTATGTCGCTAATGTATTCGCTGATTGAGTCACGCTGAATGCAGGCCAGAGCCGCAGCATTTGCCATGCTAATTGCTGGCAGATAAACAGCAGAGGTGCCCTTCCACCAAAACAAGAAGCCCTTTCTTGTGGCTCCTGAGGTTCTGGCAGCTTCGTTACCTGAGAGTAGGTGGCTCTGCATCCAAACAATAACAACAAAAAGGGAAGGAAGCATGAAAGCGGCTGTTTACCCTCCTGAAAGCTCACCGGGTCATCATTGGCCTAATTAAACCGCAGAGTATTTTTAGATTTCCTGAGTTCCTGTCATATACAGAGCCTCTGTGTGTGTTTATCTGCGCAGGAAACAACAAAAGTGTTTTCAGATTTATTGCCAACTGTCATGTTAGCTCTCCTCCTGTCCGCGGTGTGAAAGCGAGTCCTGCTGGGAAGCTTTACATCAAACGGCCCCTTTAGAAACACCTTTAATTACTCTCCGTCTCTTGTCCTCTGAAGTCCTCCGCTGTGTTTGGCTGTCGGCTCGTCTCACTTTCCAAGGAGCCGTCTGGATCTGATTCAAGCTCCTTCCTCCTGCCTGCACATCCTTCAGCACCTCATCCTCCCCACCTCCCCCTCCTCCTCTCATCTCTCAAATTTAAATGAGCTTTTACTGGCATGACTGTGAAAATGCACCATAGTTTATTTATATATCACCTTTTTGTTGAGCGAGCGTCGAGTGCTTCATAAGTCACTGAACACAAAGCTTGAGACCACAAACAAACTTTTAACAGTATCAGTGAAAGGCCTCGTTTCAAGCTCACATTTCTAACTGACCTGATGTGCCTGCGGGTCACACAGTCAGTGTTGATTTTGATTGAGGGAGAGACAGGGAAGCCCCGGTCATACGACTTAAGAATTGTAGTTTTTGTTAAGCCTCATCCCTCTGAATCGCTGCCCACATTTTTTTTTCTCTCCAGTTATTCAAATAAGTCTGGCACTGTGCTCACTGAAAGCAGCTTTAGCGATTTGTTAGCACGTGCCCAGCTCTCACAAAAATATGAGAAAATGTGTAAGCTAAAGGAAAGATTAGATACTTAAACTCGGTCACAGCTTGTAGCTTTTGCCCTGATATCATTATATCTGGCTCAGGAGGGTTGCATGGCTGTTTTGAGAAGAACATACCTGCAGTTTTTGTCACATTTAACTTGAGACATGATCAGATTAGCCACGCTGTAATATTACTGGTTGCATTAGTGAGTCTGTGCAGAGATCACTGAGTTATCAGTATACAACTGGATCTCTAGATCCTTTATATACAAACCAGAGCTGTGTCTCAAATCACATACTTCTGTTAGTACACTTTCATGTAGTACACTGTGTACTTACTGGCGTAGTGTGTGAATTTTGACAGGGTAGTGTCGTCTCAAATCAAACATGGCTGTTGTGCACTTACCAGAAATGACGATCGCAAATTAGCATTAGCTAGCGTTAGCATTCGCGTTATCGTTAGTGCGACCAAATCATTACAGACTGCTAAATTACCCCAAAAAACATACTGATGGCTTAAATCTGACAACAGTATAGTGGTGCTTAGTGCTAAAAAAAAAACACATGTATAACTTACATTTGTATAATGTGGCGATGTTCACCGTAGTTACAACGTACCCGGCCGCCATTTCTTCCAATTTGAAAAGTGGTCCCTCCCCTGCCGCTACATAGCCAAGATGGCGACCATTGAGGGCGAGAAGTGTCCATAGTTCCACACTCAACTTTTTAACCGTTTTGAGTGCACCATCCGGTAAGTGTAAGTACAGAAGTATGCGATTTGAGACACAGCACAAGTTGTCTGAGTATAGATCCTTGTGGGACACCAGTATAAATAAAGTGGTTTAGATAATCAGAATAAATTTAAACCTTTCTGATTGTCTGACTGCTCATGTTTCTTGAACCTGCTGAGTACAATGTGATGGTAACATTAAAAAAATATGACAGAAGTTCTAAGAAACCAGAATTTCCCTCCAGTTGATTAGCGGGGCTGTTTCAGAGTTTTAAGAAGAGTTTTATTCATGTGTAGATCCAGGATTAATTGTAAAATAAACCATATTGTTAACAGCATCAATAATTAGTTCATATATGTCATTAATCCCAGAGTATTGAGTGATGTGTGGTCGATATATTTACCAGCTTCAGACGGACACAATCTCATTTTCTAAATCTTTTAATGTGCTCGCTTTTCAGAGAGTCTTTTTTTCTGATTTCCTTTTAATGTTGGGCAGCAAATTAAAATCTGAATTACTCCTCAGCACGGCTCTGAGAGAACAAACTGCCCACAGTCATATTAGTTTGGTTAAGATTTTACAACTGGGGATTTATTTCTAAATGTTTTGCCCTTCATATTTATTTTTATTGACTCAAATTTTGTCTGATGATCTTTTTATATTCTCCTGCTTCCTCCTGGATAATTTTTTTAAATTATTTTTCTTGATTTTTTTGTTTTGGTCTTAAATTGATGTTTACACATATTTAATGAATATTTTCCTCCCTGAAGCTCTGTGGCAGTTTTTTTTTTACCAGATGTTTTTTTCAGTTTTTTATACCAAGAAAATGTTATCAAGCTAGCTTTTTATTATTGTTATCATCATACCCTTCATGGGAATATTTTCAATTTTTCTTCTTGGTGAAGTTTTTTTTTTCTCCCCTCATTAACTATTTTCACATTAAGCCTTTTTAGAATTTCTCCCATTTAGAGATAAACGTTACAGATCACTTGTACAAACCATAGACGCTAATTAAGTTTATTTTGCAGATTTAATTTTTCCTTACTTCCCTGTAACATGGCAGGTTTTCCCATAATTATTTCTCCCTCTGTTCCTTTTAGGCTATCTGAGCTTTTTATCTCTCTATCCTCTCTCTCTCTCTCTCTGTCATTTCCACTGCTCGCTCGACCACGTGACTCAAGAGACCCAGCTACTTGAAATTGATTCTTTCTTTTTTACGTTGCCGCATTAAATTGAAACCAATCCCCAAATGCTTAAAAGCTCAAACTGCAACCTGACTTCCTGCCTGTCCTCCCCCATCTGTGTTGAGAGAGAGAGAAGAGAGAGAGAGGAGGACCAGCAGGATGATTGGAGGATGGAGGGGAGGGGGGGGGGGGGGGGGTTGTTTGACGGCTGCTCTCACACAATGAAGCGACAGGGTTCGTTTCGTCTTCGGAGGATTTGGTAAATCCGGAACTGTGTCGAGCAGCTTTAGACAGAAAGGAAAGGCCCGCCGGAGCAGAACCGGCGAGCATGACAACCAGCTTTATTTTATGTCATTGTATTCAAATTTACTACATCCCCAACACTTATCACCCCCCCGCCACCCTCCTCAGCACACACAGGCCCACTTTGAAGACGGATCACCGTGGAGAAAGAACATATTTTCCCCTTTTTCCAAAGTCAGATTGGCACAAATTGAAGCAGAGGAACTTTTTATGTGTGTCAGCACAGCACAATGGAGAGCACACTGTAAAAAAACAGGCACCTTAAGCCTAAAATCTTTCTTTTTTTGGGTTGAACAATACATTCTGTGTACACAGGAGTTTCAGTTAAAGGCATTAAAGAAGAGCTGAAGAAAACAAGAAAGGCTATTGTGCAGTAAATGTAGACAATATGTCCAAAAGTATATGGACACTTAATCTGCAGTTGTAACAGCCTCCACAGGCTTTTCAGTAGATATAAAATAAAAAAAAGTGATGCTATTGTCATCAGACATAGGTGAGTTTTACATACTTTGCCATCAACTTTTTGTAAACAGCTGCTTATTTCCACATCCAGCAGTTACGGAGCAACATTATCATTCATTTGGAGTCGTGTTTCTGTCCACCTGGTGAATGTAAGTCCAATATTCACTCTCTTTTAGCTCTGTTTTTGGTCTCTACCAACTCCTGAGGAAAATATCTGGCTCTTTAGCTGCTAAATGCTCCACTATGTTCACCAGCTAGTCTACAGCTAACTGTGTCTGTTTGCCGTTTGGTAGTGTACAGCGGCTTTTTACAGCTTTTTTCTCTGAAAACAGCTGCCTGATGCGGCCGAAAACGACACTATGAGAGCGCTGAGAGTGAAGCAAAACAGTAAAGTTGCAACTGGACAGATAAACAATGAGCTGAAAACACAAAACATCACACACATTGCTATTATGAAAGCATTGATCATAGCTGATTTAAATAAAGAAAAAAAATCTATGAAAAGACTATTTAATATTCTAGATTCATGAATGCAATAATTCCATTTTAACCATTCATTAAATCATTTACAGAGTCCTATCAAACCTTATTAAAGAACAGATTAGTTGACTAATTGAATAGTCATTTGTCTTAATTATTATTATTATCAAGTATTTTGATTAGAGATTCACCATTTTTAATCATTTTTTAAGAGAAAATAGTTGGCTCCAGCTTCTTTAATGGGGATATTTTCTGGTTTTTGTAAACTTCTATGACAGTAAACTGAATATATTTGTGTTGTGGACTGTTGGTCGGGACAAAACAAGAGATTTAACGTTGCATCTTGAGCTTTGGGAACCAGTGTTTGACATTTTTCACATCATTTTATGACATTTTGCAGACCAAATGACTAATTGATTAATCAAGAAAATAAACAACAGATTAGTCAATAATGAAAATGATCATCACTGAATCACACTGTAGTTCAAAAAACTGCTGTGGTCTAAATCAGTGATGTTACATCTGGTGTGCAGCCATCGACTTTAGCCACTGAACCTCATTTGGAACATGTATCATATAAAATGCTGTACTGATTGAAAGGGCTACAAATAACTATAACGGGATATCCTCTATCCTAAAATAATTAATGGAGCCGATAATATGCACACTTGTGTCCAAATTGAATTATGAATTATGCCATTGACAGCTCATAGATGCTCTGACATCACTGATTGAGGCCCAACTGCTCCGTGCAAACATGACTTGATATGTGATTCAAAGTTTATTTACTCGTTAACGCTCCTGGTCAGTATCTAACAATAAAGTCGTGACAACTATACTGTAAAGTAGAATCATCTTGTTGCATTAACTGTTTATTTATTTATATTTTTAATAAGAACAAATGTCTTGAAAGTTGAAACCTACAGTAACATGGATGTTTTTTTATGGTGTGCACTGCCCACACAAAAGCCTCAGTGTGATTCATACATGTCTAACAAATACTCACCACATGTACCTGCCAACCTCGCCGTATGTATCAGGAAGGGAACAATGACACGCCCACCTCCCCACAGAAACCCCCAGGACCAGGTCCAACACTTTTAATTAAAGCATCCGGCATCCATGTCCACCCCGCAGGACCCAACAACAATAAAGATGTCCAATAAAATCAGGTGGTGAGAGAGACGTGACCGGTGCCACTGAAACCTTCTCTGCAAACAGACGACCGGCGAGTGAGAGTCAGAGTGCGAGGCGATGAAGATAACCCTGCGGGAATGCTTTTTAGCTGCCAGACTTTTCTCTTGTCGCCACCCTCTCTAACACAGGCGAGGACAATGGAAGAAAGGGTGTCGAGTCCTGCGTGACACACTCAGAGACATTTTTATCTCTCGCTGAAAAAAGAAAAACACCTCCTGAAATGCATCTTGGTAAAAGCGCTCTTCATGCTTTCCGCCTGTGTGAGAGAAAACCCTGTAATCTTTAAAAAAAAACTGCACTCATGATTACAGTCTTTGAGTTGTGCTGTGTGGAAGTTACCTGCTGAACTCCACCTTCCTCGTATATTTAAGTTGAAGTGGGAGAGATCTTATCCGTCACCTCTGCCTGGAGCTGCAGGATCGACTCTGTGAACAGGAAACAGTCTGGAAGTAAGGTCAAACAGCTCCACATCCTCGTCTTCATCCTCAACTCATGAAAGGAGCACTTGTGCAAAGTAAATCTATACATTAAAGCACAGGCTCAGTGATTTTCCAACTGATAACTGTGTAATAAGCTCCTTATTCCCATTTATATGTTAAAATCTGATGACAGCTGTTCCTGAGATATTGATGGTTTTGTGTCTATACAGCTGAGCACCAAACTGAAAATTCAGCACAGAGCAGAAACAGATGACATCACTCCACGGGCACTTTTAAAAGCACTACAACACAGATACTGATGATTAAGGGTGTTTTCAAGCTTGCGTTCAGTCCAGTTGATCAGACTCAGGTTTGTTTGATATGATTCCTTTTGGCATATGTGAACACAGCAATCGTACTTGCACCCAAACAACCGCAGAGAGACCATTCAGAGGAAGGGAATCACCCATTCACACACACTCAGAGCTGCCATGCACGGCGCTGGCCTGACCATCGGGAGCAACTTTGGGTTCAGTATCTTGCTCAAGGACACTTTGACACATGGACAGGAAGACTTGGAGATTGAACCACAACCCCAGCAGTTAGCGGATGACCTGCTCTACCTCCTGAGCCACAGCCGTCCCCAGTGGTTGCCCCTCAGACCCAAGTGGTCTCTTTCTGGTCACAAACAAATTCTGGAGTGGTTCATTCATGGTGTGAATGTGATCCGACTTCCATCTGACTGACGACAAGGCTGCGAGTTTGAAAAGCCTCCCTGACGTCAACAGTTGCTAGCAGCTAGCGTGAGAATGAATGAAGGGCCAGATGCATAAAACTCTGTAGATTGATGACTGTGTTGCACCGGTGAGGTTCTCCGACAGCAGAACAGCTGTAGTTAGTGTGACCTTTACGCACGGCTGTACGGCTCTTTATATCATCCATATCAATAATTCATCAAATTAGCCTGTAAATCATTGTCGGCAGTTATATCTCAGAAATGTAATCAATGATTAGTTTGTAGCGCTCATATCTAAACTGACTTTACAAGGTGTCACAACCAAGGATGAAATAAAAAGAATATTAAGAGTGACTCCTATATAAATTAAAAGAATGAAGATTTAATCACACAAAAGTAATTAATTAATGTTAGGGACTGTTTGTCATTTATAAGGAGGGTCGGGTGGTGCAAACGGGGGAGGCACATCAAATAATTTTTTAAGCACTTGGGAGGGACTCCCAACACCTCTGCTGTTGCTAGGAAGAAAATGCTGCTTTCAGCTCTGTGATTGGTGGTCCAGCTATAATTTTACAGAGGGCCGAGTAATTTCAAAGGACAGTGACCAATCATAACCGTATCGATCTCTTCAAGATTCATTTTTAATGAAAAGACCTACACCAGAGCTAATTTGGTGCAGAAAACCAAGACTTTCTTCAACTCCAGGATTTTCAAGTAACTTTCATTAATGTGATCATCAAAGATAAAATCTAATAACAGCCGTTGTGCCAACTGGCCACTGCTGCCACTGTTGTGTATGCTAATCAATGCAGTTGGTTGTCAACCTAAACAAACAATGTTTTACTAAAATATTCTGTCTCTCACCATATATGTTGTTATTATTATTATTATTGTTATTATTATTATTATTATTATTTTAACCTTTAATTAAACAGGGAGGGCCATTGAGAGCAAGCTCTCTTTTACCAGGATGCTATGATTACAGTACATATAAAAGCACAGAAAGTTACAGTATACATCAACAACAAAAAATCATATATATAAGAACAATAGAAACAATAAAAGCACACAAAAATTACAGTATC
The DNA here is from genome assembly GCF_963924715.1 of Thunnus thynnus. Classification (NCBI taxonomy): domain Eukaryota; kingdom Metazoa; phylum Chordata; class Actinopteri; order Scombriformes; family Scombridae; genus Thunnus; species Thunnus thynnus. The sequence continues at coordinate 32,644,025 of NC_089525.1, read as the reverse complement.
AACAACTTATGCAACAAATAGGCCAAACACGTCAACATAAGGGACAACATTTCTCTACTAAAGGAAGGAATCTCTGTCCGTCTGTATGTATGTGTGTCCTTCATGTATCTCGACAACTGTTCATCCGATCAACTTCACGCTTGACAGATGTGTTGCTGAGGACCCAAGGAATTACAATGTTGGGTGTGAAGTTGTTTGGATGAGGAGTTCTCGAGAAATATATATAAAAATACCTCATATACAATACTGCTTCTGTTTCTTCCTCTGCTCGTGGAGTCAATGAGTGGAAATATGAACAGCGCCACTCTGCCATTGCAAACCACATTGTGGCCAGAGGGGGGATTACATCCATAGTGATAAGAACTACCATAGAGAATGAATTGAAAAAGTTCAGAGAAGTTCTCTTCCTTACGTGAACATAGTGCAGGATGTCTCAGGCACATTTTGAATGGGCACTGCAGTTCATCTGATCAACTTCCAGCTCAGCTCAAAATTGTAGTCTCCCGATAGCCTGTATGTGAGGCGTTTAGGTAACATGGGCAAATTGTAGCATCTACTGATAGTCTGCATGAGAGGCATTTAGTGGACAGGCATTATTCTCTCTAGGTGATGAGAAATTAGCACATTCAGAACAGGCACGTTTTGTATGGACACTGCAAAAAACACGTGCATGTACACTGCTTTATGTCAGTCAAAAGAGATTTAAATTGACTAAGAGATTAGTTTGTCCACTTGTGTAGAGTATAGTATTTAAGAGCCAGTTTTCCAATCTGCCGTTCTCTTCTCACTGCCAACAACTGCCACCCAACTTTCTCATATAGTGTACAGCAATGCATTCTAAAGCCATCCCCAGTTATGAACCTTAGGTCGGAATGATAGACTGGCAGAGAGAGGCAGGAGAATGCATGTAAATTACATTGCTGTAGTCCATAATGGATAAAAAGATTGAACAATTTGCTTTCTGCAATTCTGGGTAATACAAGCCTTGCTTCTATAGAAGAATGCCAGTTTTGCTTTTAAGGACTTAGTTTATTAATATGTAGCACAGCTTGTCATCAAGCCAGAAACCAAGGTATTTATAAGGGGATACTCTTTCAATTGGTGTCCCATTAAGAGTAGTAATACTCACTTCAGTGGAACTATTTTCTAGAAAACAGCATGCATTTTGTTTTATCAGAGTTTTAAAATCATTAAAGGTCAATTAAAATTTGTTGTAGAGCACAGAAATCAAAATGCAAGTTTGACTGTGAATAATAGTGGTCCTAGAATGGAACCCTGTGGCACACCTTTGTTAACACTCCTAAAGCTTATAGCCATCAGCCATAACAGCTTCTGTTCTGTCACTGAGATCATTTGCAAACTAATTGCATGTTTTTTTATGAAATGCAATAGATTTCAGGTGTTTCAAAATAATTTGATGAATGACAGTATCGAAAGCCTTAGATAAATTAATAAAAATGGTGACACAATCTTGTTATTTTATGCATGAGCAACATAACTGTAGACTTTCAATGCTGCCATCACAGTACTATGCCCAGCTCTAAATCCTGATTGATATGATTTTAAAATGGGGTGTTGAGTTAAAAATGTTCTCACCTAATCATTGACCAGTTTCTCTAACACTTTAGCTAAACATGATAGTTAAGAAATTTGTTAATAATTATTTAGCTCATTGGACTGACTCCCTTTATACAAAGGTGGGACGTTGGCTGTCTTCCAAAGGTCAGGGATTCTTTCTGTTACCACAGTCAGATTAAAAATATAAATTAAGCATTCAACTAGCCATGGAGCTGCTAATAATAAAAGCCTTAACTATAACCGATCAGCCCCAGCTGACTTTTTTGAATCGATAGAACAAAGAGCATTAAATACTTTATGATTCATAAAAGGCTTCAATGAAAAGGTCTGAGGGCCTTACTTGTTTGCCCAGCGAGCTGCACTATGATCAGAGAGAGTGGTAGGAAATCAGGCATTTTCAAATACATAACCTGAAGAAATAGTGTTCATTGAATACATCACATATTTGCTTTCCAACAGAGATAGTGGTTGAACCTTGAACAATTTCATTGGGTGAGGATGAAGAAGATGATAATGATTTAACTGTTTTCCAAAAGTTTGCTGGGTTTTCTTTACTTTCAGAAAGTGCAGAGACATCAAATGATGATTTGGCATTTAGAATAACAGTGAGACACCTGTCTTGTTGAAATATTGCCAATCAGAGGATGACTTAGTTGTTTGTGCTTTGCGCCAGTCACCATACCTTTCATGTAACATCTCAGCTATTTCCAAACAAAACCAAGGATTGTTCCTGTTTTTGACTCTGAATTTCTGAAAGTGGTAAACCCAACATCACTGTAGTACAAATCAAATAAAAATGCTTGTTCAGGAAAGTGTTCAAAATTCCTTCTGACAGTGATACGTGGGTTGGATCATTGTAAGAGAAGGGAAAGAAATAAACTTTTTAGATTATCAGAAGTGTTAGTTTTCAATTAATGTTCATATCACCCAGGATAAGAAGTTCTGAATTTTCATAGCTGGATATCAAATCAAATAAACATCTATTGCACCTGCAGGTGCAGAGGGTGAATGATAACACTCAATAACTAGTACTTTTCCAGTATTGTTTTTCCACAGACAAACACTTATAGACCGGAGTTCAAAACATTTCGGCTTAGATACAGTACAGGTAACGACTGAGACCGATAAACAACTTTTCATAAAAACGGCAGCGCTTCCACTCATGGTAGGCTGTTCACATCGAAAAATACTATAGTGGTCAAGACAGATATCAGCATTTTTAACTTTTTTTGACAACCATGTTTCATTAAAAACAAAAATGTCAGCGTCTCTTTAATACAGTCCATTATGGATATAATACTACATACGTTCATATGAACAATTCCCATGCTGTTGCAATGCAAGAAGCTTTGCACGCTAAAATCAATATTCGCTTCTTTCTGTGGCAAGCAAACAGACCGAATCATGATGAGTCAAGCCAGCTATCACTCATCACTACTGTAATATTAAAACCAAGGTCAGTGTCATAAAAATGGGTCTGACTCACGACCTATGAGCTGTAGGAGGAACTGGTGGTCACTGGGAGGCGAAGAAGAGTAATCAATGACTGGTGTGTAGTCCAGAGCTGTTGTGGAGTGAATAGCGGTTAGTTTAGGTCGTTAGTTTCATCTCCACCTCTTCACATTACCCTTAGAAAAACGTGTACCAGTTTATGACATGGCGTATGCATGGTTTTGTGTGTCGTTTATGCATCTGGCCCCTGGACTAACAACCAAATATGTTGTGTTCTTGACATTTGGACAGATAGGAGCTTCTTCAAGAGCTTCTTCCTGTGTTTGCGTTTTTGCTCTTGTCCCAGAAAAACATCTGACGAATGACAATGTTCTCATATGGTTTTTAGTGATGTGTTTTGGTTCGATCTGATTTTTCTCTGCGTAAAAAAAAAAAAAAAAAGGAAAACGTTTACTCATCCACGGATTCAAAGCAGAGCAAACCAACTCTAGATTTGAAAACACTCTTAGAGTCAGACTGGATATATATGAATGTGTACTTTTACTTTTAACAATTGTAACATGGTAACTCTAACTAAATACTTCCATGCTTTTAATGAAATAACATTTTGAATACATAGAGCTCTAAGCCAAAGTGGTGTTGATACTTTACCTGAAGGATTTAAATTCTTTATCCACCTCTGCTCCTTATTACTGACACCGAGTCAGCAGCTCTATCCGGCTTCCCAGAGATGGTGCACAAGACCAGGAAATCTCCACAGGTGTGATTTGACTGTTAGCTGGAGCTTTAATGATCCCCACAGGGAATTAAAGAGGAGAGAGGAACCTGCGGTGGGAGTCGATCCAGAGGTCGGGGATTTAACCCGCAGCTTCTCGCTGGTAAAGATGGCGGGGCGGCCGGCAGTCAGCCAGCGAGGATGACTTACAGTGGAGAGGTTGTCGGTTCAATAGCAGAGTGTGGCAGGAGGCGGCACAGTGCCAGAGATATTTGCTCTTTAGCAAAACACTGAAGCTGATATTGTTTATTATTCCACAAAAGATATTTTACTTGCTTTCCACCTTTTGTTTGTTTTAGAAAACATTAATAAATCTGTAGTTTTCTGATATTTAAATAATAAATAATATTATTATATTTATAATTGTTTGTAGTAGTACATATTCCATAACTTGATGGCCTACAGTACATTATATTATAACTATTTTATATTATACCTCATGACAATGTTCTATTTCTCCTGTTTATTATTATTATTATTATTATTATTATTGTACACTGTATACAGTATAGAATAATATACTTTATACTGTACATATTGTGAAATACATTTAAGGTTATTTTGTTTATTACTCAAAGTGCTTTATAAAAAAACAAAGCCAAGAATATGCATTGGGGATTTTTTTTAAATTACAGTAAAAAACATATATTGCACACACAAATTTTAGGAATGTCTTCTAATCTTCATAGCTAAAATGTTAATAATATGTAGTATTACTGTGTATATGTAGTAGTAGTGGATCATGGCTACGGACCGCCTGCTGCCACGGTCCTGCTTGACACCCACACCTACTATTATCATATTTCTATTATTATTATTGCATTTGGTATTGTTATTATTGTTGTTGCTGTGCCTCACTGTGTTTCTCTCTCCTCTCTCAACCCAACCAGTCAAGGCAGATGGCTTCTGTTCAAGGTTTCTTCCCATTAAAGGGGAGCTTTTCCTTGCTGTTGTCACTAAGTGCTTGTTCATGGGGGAACGTTGGGTCTCTTTAAAATTAAGAGTACGTCTAGACTTGCTCTATGTGAAAAGTGCTCTGAGATAACTTCTGCTGTGATTTGGCGTTATATAAATAAAACTGACTTGACTGGTGCTCAGTAGTACATACAGGACCAGTCAGTCAATGACTGAACACACCTTCCCATTCCTTTAAATGAGAAAGTGTGTCCTAACCTTTGACTGATACTGTATACTATTACATTTTGTGCTATAATACTACATACTAAAATATAGTATCTATATATTCTTATTATATTTATATATTACATTTATATTTCATATTCTATAATAATATATACAGTTACAAATACAATTCATTCATATGGTTCAAGGTACTGTGTATCATTTTTTAATGTAATTTTATTTTATGTATTTTATTATTTTAATAGTTCTACCTCTTTACACCGCTTCCTGTTTTACCCTTAATGTGAATTTCTCCACTGGGGATCAATAAAGTTTCCTCTTATCTTTTGTTAAAATACCAAATTGACCTTGTCATTATCAGGTGTGGATCTATTGAAACCTAAACAAATACCAAGCGGCCCCCTGGAAACATGCACAGATGTGTTACTGCTGTGTGTGTGTGTGTTTCACGGGAAGCCCTCGTAGATTCACACTTTCCTTATTTGAGTCGTCCAAATAAATCCACGTTAATCTTCGACTGCAGAGTGTTGACTGATGTCTGAATCACGATGAAGCTTTGTAAGCCGTCCTGTCAGCACGAGAGAGAGAGAAAGGGGAGGGGAGGGGGACAGTCTTTTATTCTCCCGCGCTAATATTGTCTGTGTGTGTGTGTTTAACACCTCGACATAAAGCCTCCTCTCCATGATGGTGTGAAGATACACTCTGTTAATCTCTTGCAGCTTGTTTTTCAAGAGTTCAGCAAATAGTAACCAAATGCAGGGTGAAAACACACACACACACACACACACACACACATTAGCATGCCTGCAGACAGACATACAATTATGCAAATATGTTCATGAGTGTAAAAACACACACACACACACACACAAACACAAACCACACGTGCTGACACTTGAACACATGACAAAACGCTAACACTTCCTCTTTCTCATTTTCATCCATCTTCTCTTCCTCTCCAGCTTCCGATGCATTCAAATGATGCCTGCTGACTTGTAAATTCCAACTTTAACAGCTGACAAAGTTGGCGTTAATCTTAAGTATGTTTCCTGCCACCCAAGTTTACAAGTTATAACTAATCTTTTTTTTTAACACATGAGGAACAACTGGTGTTAAGACCACGAAAAGGAGAAAATGACTAGTATATCAAAATAAGCATATAATCAATACAAATACAAGTACAGATCATAATATACACGGCTTTAATGATATGTAATTTAACTATGGAAATGCATATGAAAACGACATTCCAATATATCAGTGAATCCCAACATTTGCATCCTCACTCTGTATTTTCCCTTCAAGTAACAGTACTGATCATACAACCTTGTCTCCTAGAAATTATGTTTCTATACTACCAAATTGCAAAAGCAGATGTTTTGAAGGTAACATAATGCTGCCTGAATTACATTTCCTCTCAACATAATGAGAAGATGTTGTTAATTAACACGTGCTGTCATGTTTAGACACTGGCAACACTTATTTAAGGGTTAGGGTTCGAGTTATGGTTAGGGTTACGGTTATGGTTATGGTTATGGTTTGGGGTTAGGATTAGGGTTAGGGTCATAATCTTGGTTTAATACAGGAAAAAAAAGTCTGCAATGACTTGAAGCACAAGACACCACATGTTTATTAACATTTAACCAAAACCAGAAGCTTTCACTATCTTTAAAGCACCTAGAATCAATATTTTTTTTATAATTTTATTGTCTGAGCTGACAGTGTGTTGGTCGTGACTCGTAGTGATGAACCTACAAAGAATTATCAGAGACTCTGCATCTCCCCTCCCCCTCGGCTTTACGGAGCTTTATAGTGAGTTTTAGCTCATTGTTTAGCTGTCTGGCTGCAAATTTTCTGTTTTGGTTCACTCTCAGCGCTCTCATAGCGTCGTTTTCGTCTGCAGCAGGCAGCTGTTTTCAGATAAGTAGCTCTAAGTGTACACTACCTGCCCAGCACCAGCACCAAACAACAGACACAGTTAGCAACAGTTAGCGCTGTTAGCAGCTAGAGAGCCAGATATTTCCCTCAGGAGTTGGTAGAGTGGAGGGTAACCAGAGAGCATTCATCCTATGTCAACTATGAATATCCTTGGAAAACTTTAATGAAAATCCAGCTTGTAGTTTTGGGCGTACATATCCTCAGAGCTGGTGTCATCTGTATTTCTTTTTCTGGTTAATTTGGCACCTGAAGTGTAGTTTAAGTTTTATATTTTAGCATTACACATGGTGTTTTTTTTAAAGGCTGACACCAATATTTTTATTCAATTCAGTGCCCTCAAATTCCACTGCTTTTAGGCCAAGTAAATTTAAGTAACACATAAATGAATAAATGCAACTATTCAACAACTGTCCCCTCTAGAATTAATTTCCTGGCAGAGAGTTTTTAGACTATAATGTAGAAAACTCTGGGACATGAAGTTGAATGAATCAAGCATGAAAAAAAAAAAAAAAAACACTAATTCATAAAATTAATTTTACAGACTTTTTCCCTCCGCAAAGTTATCTGCAGGGTGGTGAGTTGCTTGAATATATGAGCTCAGTATTTCTACAGTCCTGGCCTCAGCCCTAAAAGTAGCAGATTATTGTAGCGTTTTATTGTAAAATATAAATGATCCTTGATGCTGACACAAAGTAATTATAGATATTTAACAGCTTTAATGTGAAAGTGTTGATATCAGCCTTTAGAAACCTGCACTGGTAGAGCGATGACAGCATGAAGGAAAGCTCATAGTGTCTGGTGATACCGGTAATAGAGTCTGCTTGTCGGACAGACAGGACAGGATAATGGTTCGATAAAGATTACAAAGAGGAGGGGAGTCAGAGGACACCCCTGTCTCGCTCCGCAGCTGAGCACAAAAGGATATTTGGCTGAGAGTAATTACAGAAGCTCATGGAAAGTCACGGAGGGTTTGAATTCAGCAGGTGAAGCCCGGTACAAACCCTGCTGTTGAGTAAATCTTTATTATCTCCGAAGGGCAATTTGTTGTACAGCCAGTGGTCAATTAAGATCAAAAACCACTAACGTAAGAAACAGGCAGAACAGAAACAGGGCAGTGCCACCAACGTGTTTACTAAAGCAACAGCAGCTGGGATGAAGTAATACTTTTATTCCTGCTTGTTCAGCCTGGACCAACATTTATAAAACATCAAAAAGTACAATTTTGGAGTTAAGTGAAAGTAAATATCCCTCCTGCTCACAAACTTAAGAATAAAAACTATTTATCAAATGTTTTTAGACTTAAAAAAGCTGTTAAATGTCAGAGACCTGCAGAGGTAAGTTGGTTCAGAGTAGATCTGCAGTACAGAAACAGAGCCGAGCACATCTCTGTTTTCTGTCTGATTGGACTAAATATCATTAGTCATGATCAATAAAACATTACTGAAGCAGTGTCATTAAGAATAGAGTTGTTTTAGTCTTATATATTATTAGCATTTGAACATTTGATTGGATGTTGATTTTTTCTTTTGTTTTACTTTTGGCATCTATTAGGGGTGCAAACAAACAAGAATAAATCTGGCATTGATTTGATTTGCAATCACTTTTTAATCATCTTCATTGTCTGCACTCGTCACCGTGGGACCAGGTGGCACCAACCACGGCCTGAGGCTGAAGCCAATGCTGAACTACCTTACAGTGCAACGCCACCGACGGCCGCTAAATGCTAGCTGCAACAAAATCCCCGATTTGAGGACGTCATCATAGGCTTTTAGGAAACAGTGATCGAAATTTTTCACCATTTTATGACATTTTATTGACTAAACAAGTAATCAATTTATCAGGAAAAGTAAAAATGCAACTGAACCTTGAAACTTTAACTTCAACCTTGAAACTGGGAGGATATTTAGGGATTCAGGGGAGCTAACGGTGCGACAACAAATCCAGGAAGTTTATCTTACAAGTTGAAAGTCTCACCAACTTAATCTGCTGCATCAATATAATTTCACAGGGACACGATTACTGAGTCCTTACTCTTTATGATATGTGTATTCCCACATCAATCAATCAATCAGGCTTTATTTATATAGCACCTTTCAAACTAATCAAATGCAATTCAAAGTGCTTCGATCGACTGACAAAATGAAGGATGTTAAAAATGGATTTAAAGACTAATGCACACCAAAACAACAAAGAAAAGCCAAAAAAAAAAAAAAAAAATGAATAAGACGATTATTAAAGATGGGTAGTTAAGATACTAAAAGATAAATAATAAAATATAATACAAGCAATAAAGTTAACAATAAAAAAAAAATGAAATTGTGAAATACTACACAAAATAAATAGATTATGGTAAAACAGTAAAATGTTAATAAAATAGAATAAAGTAAATCATAATGATGATAATAAATAGTATAAATATTAAAACCATAAAGCACTACATAAAAGCCAAACTAAATAGATGAGTTTTTAGTTTACCTTTAAAAATATCTGTTCCAGCAGCTCAGAGTAAAACGGCTGAAAGCAGCATCACCAAAGCTTTTTGTTCTGCTTTGTTGAACCAAAAGAGAAGAACCGGAGGATCTGAGGGGTCAGTCTGGTGCAAGGACATGTAAAGCTTTATAAACTAATAAAAGAATTTTAAAAACAGTACGAAAACTAAAAGGTAACCAGTGTAAAGACTTTGAAATAGGTCTTAGTCAGCAATCGTGCAACAGAATTTTGAATGTCTGAGTAATTGTATTCTTCAGTCGACCAGGAAGGAGAACGTAACAATAGTCCAGACGGCTGATTATAAAAGCATGCATCAGTCTCTCTTTGTAGCTCAGACAGAGAAATGTCCTCCCTTTGGAGATGTTGTTCAAATGATAAAATGTTTTTGTGACACCCAGCACATGAGCCTTGAAGTTAAAATCAGAATCAAATATAACTCCCAGATCTCTTGCTTCTTGGCTTTAGTTGAGTCCTTGTGTGTTTAGTTTGAGCCTTTGAACCAATGATCAGTACTTCTGTTCTTTCATGGTTGAGCTGTAAAAAATTCTGTGACATCCAGACTTTTATATCTAAAATACAGTTAAAAAGTGAGTCATTCAGCCTGCTGTCATCAGGAGACACAGTCACATAGAGCTGAGTGTCATCAGCGTAGCTGTGGAAAGAGATGCAGTGCTTCCTGATGACACTGCCCAGGGTACCATGTACAGATTAGAAAGGAACAGTCTTAAAATTCATCCTTGTGGTACCCATCATCATATTGTTTGGAGGAGTGGTTGTCTATAGATTAAAAAAAAATCTTCTGCAAATATATGATTTAAAGCAGTTAAAAACAATTCCAGACAGGCCAACAAGCTCACTTAATCAGTATAAAAGGTCAAGTAGCACCAGAACTGAAGGCTTGTTGCTGTCAAGATTTGTTCTGATATCTTTTATCAGGGATGTCTCTGTGCTGTGATATGTCCTAAAACCTGATTGCAACATTTCAAATTTAGGTACTTAGCTGATTAAAAACTAGTTTCTCTAAAATTTTGCTTAAAAATGGGAGATTTGAAACCAAATTAAAATATCTAGGTTCCCTTTCTTTAAAAGAATTTTTAATAAAGCAGTTTTAAAATCAGCAGGGAAGACGCCAAGATGTCGGGAGTGATTTACTATAGCAAAGATGTCTTCAGATACAGAGTTAACAATCGTTTTAAAAAAAGAGGTAGGAATTGGGTCAAGGGAACATGTGAAGGGCTTCAGTTCTGTTACTATTTTCCTGAGCATTTCAGCATCAACCAGGTTAAAACGTTCCAACTTGACATCACTCTGTACGGAGGATAATGGTAAAAGTGCAGTGTGTGTTTGATATGTATGTGTATATGATCAATTAAATCCAAGGTGTCTCCATGTTTGTGTTAACATGCTGTTTAAAAGCCATACATTCCAACATTTCTAAAAACCTCTTTGGCTCTGGTATCTGCCAGATTATCAACATGTATGTTAAAATCCCCAATCACATAGCTTGTATTAATGACAAATAGTAGGTCTGAGAAAAAAGAGGGGACAGATAATTTAGGAGATCTATATACTGTCACATCAAGTAAATGAGACTGAAATTATAAAAAAGTTAATATTAAATGTGCCTGAGTCCACATCCCTGCACCTCAGTGTCTCTGTAGATTGCAGCCGTCTGTCCACCCTTCTTTCCCTCTCTGGACAAATAGGAAAAGGTGTAGCTGGGTGGACAGGCCTCAGTCAGTGTGGTGGGTGCATTTGTGCCCAGCCAGGTAAAAAAATAGGCCTTTTCCATACATGTGCTGGCTTGTTTTGACTCGAGTTGACTGGGCACGTCTGCCCAGCATGGAAGGGATTTACATCTCCATTACAACAGGGCTACTTGCTTGAAGGTTTGTCTTCAACTGATGATGCGCTTGTCTTGAATCAAAAGAAGTGGGCTGTACATACACATCACATCATATAATGCTAGATAAACACATTTAATTTCCTATGAATTCATCACAATAAAAGTCCTCCGCTGGTTTGTCAGTGGAAAGCTTTTTATAAGCAGCAGCAGCAGGAAATGTGTTTCCATCAGCAGTAACTTAACACGGCTCCGATACATCTGAAAACCATCAGGAAACAGTAAAATAAAGCAGATATCTGAAAGTACAAACAGAAATACAGGAGAGAAACTTAACTTTAAACCAATGTTTCAGTTAGAAGCTACAAAAGTATTGAGAGCTGGACACACAGAGGCTTTTAAAAACAGCTTCTTCTCTCGTCTCCACAGACATGAGTTGAATCTCATTGCACAACATGCTTGTTCGAGGGGGAGAAGCAGGAGAAGGAGGGTTGTCACTGGTTGGCCACAGCTGGCGAGACATTATCGCAACCTGCTTATAGGCGGGTTGGGCGCGCTTTGGCCCGACTCCAGAGATGGTCCATCTCGGGTGCATCTTGGCACAACTCAGCGCTGTAAAACTGGTAATGGAAACGCAAATCAGCACAGTATGGTTTGACTTGGTGCGGCCGAAAGTGCCAATGAGAAAAACCCTAAAAGACAGTGATCAATGATGAGATCATTGATACAAAAAGACTTATTTTGATTTCTGTCTGTTTGCAGCTGAAAATGAGTTTCTGTTTATAGGAACTATGACCAAGCTTTTTATGTTTGGCCACTTAATGGTTCTGTTGGAAGTGTTGTGTTGAGTTGAGATGATGGGTTTTATAGAGTAAACAGGTGATGAAATACATTACACTATGTTGTGGGCGAGCACCTGAGAGCCCCTGTGGTTGGGGTGCAGTCCGTCATGCTTAAAGAATACAAGGCAGAGCTGGGAAAGATCAAAGTTGTCTATAAAAGTGACCTTAAATGTGTCACATATAGTTTTGTAAGTCAGTAGGGGTCCTGAAATTGCATTTCTTTTTTCCCCAGTTGCTTTAATGGTGGTGAGAAAAGTTTTAAAATCTTCCTTTAAAGTTTGAGACTCACAGTGAGAAGTATCCTTGCTGCCACCATAGTACTACATTAGCGTGTTCTCCAAGCATGGCTGGAAGCTGTGTGTTAACACTAGAACCACCACAGGGTAAAATTTACCAGTGGCGGTTTTTCTGTTGTATGTTCATGTCCCCCAGTCTTTGATTTTTCCTAAAATAATGTTGTGTAGCAACCCTATTGTTAAAATATATTGAAGATAAATCCAGATTAAAAACATGAGCATTTATACCTTTAATTGCCACCAGGTAAAATGTATCCGTATATGAAATGCATTTACAGTATTTCCGCTCGGTTTATATTTAATCGTTCTGAGTTGCTAGGCAACGGCATTCATCAGAGTGTGTGATCTGACAACTACGTCAAGCCATAATTAAACTATATAAAGAGCAGAAAAGAATGACTGAAGTGCAGGAAAGCTGTCTGGAGTTTTTGAGGGACATGTTTAATCAGATGTGTTCAGATGAAGATGATTTAGCCTTCCTTTGTTGATGATCTCTTGTTCACACATTGTTGAAATGTCTAAATTAATAATTGATTAGGTGAAATTGTGTGCTTGAGTTTGTCATGTTGATTATGTTGTGAAAATAAATCGTCCATAACTGCAGTGGTTGTTTATTGTTATTATGACTCATTATTGTCCGTATGGGCTTTTTAGGCTACTTTGGTAAATTAAATTAAACATTATGTGATTAATGTTGTTTTATAATAATATTACAACACCCAAATATGCAAATATTTCCTTCTAATACCCATTTTCATTCATTTTAGACTGCTTCATACTGACGACATGCAAAGCGATTCGTGTTCTTAAAGATACTGAGATTATAAAACAAGAGGACCAAACACAGGTGATGATTAAAGAAACTCATTTTGTGACTTAAAAGATTCTTTTGTGAAGACAATGACTTCATATAATGACTGAATTTTTTTTTTTTTTTAGGTATATAGCGACCCCTGGCAGTTTTCCAGCCTCAGCTCTGGACCAGATGGTAGGTGGTGGTGGAGGGTTTCTTCTGTCTTCCCCACCTGCCTCTGTCACCCACCTGTTTCCACCGATGTTCCCTCACGCACTAGAGAACGCTCCTCGGCCAGTGGCTCATGGCTCTTGAACTGGGAGAGTTGATGCAAGGAGGCTCCAGTGCCAGCTGATGGAGTTAAAAGTGTCCTGAAGTTTTGATGTCTCTTTTGACATCAGTCCGCTTCTCCTGCAGTTCTTTTATTTTATCACATTTGGTGCAGATAAAATTTTCCAAAAAAATCCTCCACGCTGATGATTAAAAACATGTCACAGAGGTTTTAGGCCCTCTTGCTCTCGGCCGTAGTTGGACCCTCCATCTCTTAAGAAAAGGTCCAGAGGAGCAGCAACAGGTTCTCCTCCTGCCCGGTGAGTCAAACAGAGATACAGAATCTCACTTCCTGTTATACTGTGACAAATATAAAGATTAAGAAAGGTTTTCTTTGAAAAAATAAATCACATATATCCTGAATTTATCCACCTCCCTGATCTTCAGAGACTGTCCTATTTATGTGCAGTCATAGCTAAACATATATTACATCTTGTCATAATCTGAGAGAATCAAGCTCTGTAGTAAATGTTTCTGTGTGATTACATCTGTAAAAATGCCTTTTATTATATTGTATCTAATATTATTGTTTATATTTACATATTATTGTATATGCAATGTAGGTTTCTGTTCTGTCATGCCAATAAAGTTTATTTGAATTTGAATGTCCACAGAAGAGCTCAGTTCACACAGAGCTTAAATGTTTCGGTCCTCAGTTTTAAAATAATATTAAAACTGGTTAAAATAAGTGAAGTAAAATGATAAAACAATTAAAAACAAACCGGGGGAAGACGGAGGCAGCCATCTTCAGAGCCATATGTGCTCCGGCAGACAATGCTGTATAGAGAAAAGTCTTCTGTATAGATGAACAACAATGGTCGGAGCGAGCGACTCGCCTCCTCTCTCTTCTGTTTATTGTTCCTCTCTTGTTCTGCAGATCTGTGGCGTCTTTTCACCACGCTGCTGATTTCGTTTTTCTGCATCAAGGCTATTTTCATTTTATTCCTTTGCTTTGTCTTTTTTTTTTTTTTTTTTGCATGCGGTAGAGTCTTCTCCACTCTTACACCATGCTGCGTCCTCTTGTCATTTAGCTTTCTTATCAGGGCTGGCTGGCCGCGTTCGTCGCTTGTCATCAGAGTTTTGAAGTTTTCTTGCTTTCATTTTTTTTTTAGCGTGTGAGGCGTGATGTTGTTTTCATATCTCCTGCTCAAATTTGTAATTTTCTTCTCTCTGTCATCACGTTTTATCACTGTGTGGGGTTGTTGTTTTTTCTTCTTTATCACTGTACAAATCAACTCAACCAATTTCAAATGGATCAGTGGGATTTTTTTTCCCCAACCAGCGTATCTGAAAGCACCTGGATGATAATGTTTTCTGGGTTCGACTAAAATACTCACTCATTACTACAGTCGAGTTAAATGAGCTGATCACAGAAAAAACATCAGTGAATGTCACATCCAGTCTGCTGTGAGCGTCAGGAGGATTTTACAGTTCAACCAGTACATCAGTTTACTGGAATCTCAGGCAGACGTTTTAAACAAGATCAGGTCACTGATTCATATTAACCGCTAACAGTTTCCCTCCCTGATATCCTTTATGTCCAATGGACTGTAAACACAACACAGCAGGATGATTTTGGGGTATTTTTGGGGATGTATTACAGTTAAAGAAGGTATCAGAATCAAACTAAATGAAAGTTACAATAAAAAAGGCAATTGGAGAGCATATTGTGTCATTTATGTCATGGTGAAGGTTAAAACTCATTTCTGATTGGCTGGAGGGAATGTGTGCTGAAACCATTTTAATACACAGTTTAGCTCAAATTAAATCACCGCTCTAAATTGATGAAACTGGCCTCAAAGTTTCTATGTAACTGTGGGAACATTTTGTTCTTTTCAATTTTAACGCTTGTCTTTGTGTGCTGCAGTTTTATGTTCACACAGAGCTGCTGCAGGTAGGATTGTTGTTCAGTGTAAAGAATCATTGAGGATTCTTCACATTTACGTGTATTAAGCATATAAAATCATGTGTTGCAGCTTAGTCCATTCTGCAGTTTTGTTTTAGATGAGTAAGGCCCCATTTACAGCTGGATAATGACATTCGATTTCAATATGCAAATTAGCTGGACAGGGCTGGTGAGTTGACCACAAACATTTTGCTTTCTGGGTCAAAAAAGGACAACATTCTTTTTTTAAATCTCTTTTTGCAGGGAAGACTTTTGGCGGTGTTACGTGACCTTTTGTGACACGTTTTTTCCTGATCCATCTAATGTTTCCAGATATAGATTGCAGTTCAATACCAGGTGTAAATTCATTATAAAAACCTTGATAAAACACAAAACAGATGCGAATGGAGGTTTTTTACTGCTTTGGATGGATGGAGTTGGTGCACATGTAGGTGTGTACAGACCGCACGGTCATACAACTATAATTAAACATTACCAGATTACTGCTGAGAGGGACACCAGATTAGAATGTTGTTCTACATGTTGTTCTGGGGTCACAACATGTAGGAGTGTTGGTCAAATGTATATGGTCATTTAATTTGAAGGACTTAAATTATTAAATAATTTGAACTTATGAATGATTTTCTGTAAAAATCAGCAGGGGGAGGCACATGCACCCCCACAAACAGCACTGAAACAACAGCTAAGTGATAGTCGCATGAGATATATCAGACATATCAGAGATATATCAGCGTTTACAGAGACCAGCCTTTCTCCCAGAAGCATGAAGTGCAGTTTACCTGCTTCAACTGTCGGGTGTCAGACTGACTGCCTGCTGCTCTTAAATAGTTAGGATGGTATACAGTATAATATAATAGGATGGGTAAGGATGGGATGCAGAGTATAAATTCCTGGTATATAAAATATACTTAGGAAATAAAGAGATTCTGATTCTAACAGGATGATGAATGTATTTCTGTCAAGTGTCAACAAGCAGTAAACAGTCTGTCTGACTAAACACACATTCACCATCAGATCAGCACGGATGAACCAAAACGTGGGAATGACAACTTGTACTATCTTATGTGCATGAATTAATCAAAACATGGGAACAAATTGTATCTCATGCGCGCAACAATAACACACAATAGCATTTCAAGCACTCGATGTAGTAAAACGTGCCCTCGATATACAGACAGAGAGATATTCTGTGCATCAGGGCTCACTGATGGTTTGGTGATTATGAAAACGATGTGAATAAAATGCTCAGTTTTACAGTCACCAGATCTCAACCCAGCTGAACAGCTCTCCACCACCATCAAATTATATAATATAAACTTTCATCTTCAAACTATTTAGTGATGTCTGTGATTGTCTCTGATGCTTTATATCCTTTTATTTGTCTGACTGTGTTTGTTTTTCTTTCTATCTGCTGTATTTGATCTCAATGAGATTTCCTGATTAAATAAAGGTTGTATATATAAATGAGGGAATATCTTGTGGTGGAATGATGTTCGTCTATGTAGCATATTAACATCTCAACAAAACGTTTCATCTCAACATTTCTAAAGTGACGAAATTCACATGAGATCTTTAAGAGCTGATCTTTCCTATTATGAGGAAGAGGAGGGGAAGATGGCTGGTTAGTAAGTTTCTTGGCAGAAAGTTGGAAATCAGCAGAGAGTACAGTTTGAGACCACCTCAAAACCAATGTCCGCTTCCTGTTTCAACTGACAAAACCAGGTGTTTTTAGTGAGACGTCGGCCGTTTTTATTTTATTTTATATTTTTATTTTAACCCAAACCATGACCTTTCCCTAACCCTAACCAAGTGGTCTTTGTGCCTAAACCTAACCAGACCTTAACCACAGCGTTGTCACACCATAAAACATCATTATTCAACGAGTAGAAATGTTAATATGCTACGTTTGTAGAAATGTTGATATGATACGTATTACACATGTTGAAACGTGTATATTCAACGTTTCTGTGCTTTGCAGAAACGTTCAATGCCGACGTTTTGTTCTGGCGATTGGGTTGGTTCTGGAGGCTCGATACTAAGACCCTTCACCCATCTGTATATATGCTGTATTTTTTGTCCCTTTAGGGCCTCCGTAGAAATCAACAAATATGTTAATTGTATTTTTGTTGTGACTTGATATGATCATAGATTTGCGTGTTGCTACGATGCTGCAGAGATACAGAAGTGTTACTCTGTGATGTTACATACGGCTGCATGTTTAGATAAAGTATCAGCTTTCTTACTTTCCTATCAGTTCAGTGCTTCTCTCTGTTGCAGTGCTGATCAGGCATGTTCTCTGTGTGTATGTGTGTGTGTGTGTGTGTGTGTGTGTGTGTGTATGTGTGTGTGTGTGTGTGAGGATGCTGACGTGAAATTAAAAGAATTCAATGAGCGCTGCACAAAATGAAAAGGCACACATGAGGAATCTGGGTAGAAAAAAAGAAAGAAAGAAGAGCTGATGCATGAGAAGAGAATAAAAATACAGGACGATGCTGCTCGGTCTGAAGAGGATACAGAGATATTCGAGAGGCCCGGCTCTCATTTTAGACATATTTAACCAAGTCATCCAGACAAGCTGTCATGATGACGCCTATTTTCAAAATAGTCCAGTCTGAGTTTTCTGAGATGCTTGATTGTGTCAGAGCAAGAAACTGTTGATGTCCTTCCAGGTCTGAGTTGTGACTTTTTCAAGTTTTTCTTCTCAGCACCAACTTTCTCTCTCAGATGTGGATTTCACAGCGTGGAGTCGTCTCTGCTCTCGTTTTCTGTGTGGCGGTCTGTGAACGCAGCACAGCAGGGTTGCTCTGGGATATTTTGGGGAACTGTTAGAAACAAATACATCACATCCTTAAGGGGGGCGGGGGGGGGGGCATCCAACATCATCATCAGGCCTTGAAAGACAGTAGGTCATCATAAAATAACATACAGGACCTGAATTTTCTGTCCCTTATTATAGCCTGCAATATGTGTCAGCACAAAGTAGTTTTAACTGAGGGCAGTGAAAACGCTTCAAAATCCAGCTTTTGTGCACTCAACCTTTTGAATTGAAGTCTACATGAGACCAGTTGGAACTGGTTTGAACTTCAGATACATTGACTTCAACAACAAGCTTCACTAAAAGCAAAAAAAGCAGAGAGAATTTTACCCTGAGTGCTGCCTCTCAGGCACGGCCCCACACTTAAGGCACTAGTAGGCTTCAGCAGAAGTACTTGATGGATGGTTAATCGACTTGTGAACCTCCTCACCCACGCACCTTCCTCATGTTGGAACTGACAATACAACATTTCCATTTTTGGCACCAAACTGTGGAACAGTTTAACCGTCATTATTAGATCCTCCCTCTCAATCGATTGATTTTTAAGACCCTTCTCTTTTCTTCAGCCTTTTAATAATCATCATGAAATGTTCACACTGTTTTTATTTATTGATCTTTTTTTTTTACTCTCTCATTTATTTGTTCTCTGTGCAGCGCTGTTGTGTTTTTGGGATTTCATACCATTTTTATTTATCTTATTCGACACTTTTTATTTATTTTCCTGCTGATCTTCATAACTGCAGCATGTCTGTGTTTTTATTTGATTGTAATTCTCAGTCTCTGTGAAGCACTTTTCTCAACACTTGTTGTTTTTGTGCTCGATAAGTAAATTGACTTGACATTCAACAACCACTTCACGCGGTGATTAGCCAGCTGTATGCACGGTAAACAGGGTTTTATTCTTCTCTATCTTGTTTCATTTAATACACAACTATTTTCTTTTCCCAGACATTAACCTCAATTGTATGTCTTTTGATTGATGGAGCTGGTGGCTGAACGCTGCAGCCTACAGACTCAGTTCACAGGTTCAACAGCATATTTCTATCATTTCTTTTTTTTTTCACCAAGCAATACTTTCCATAAAAAGGCAATTTGATTCTCATAAAACCTCACTTCTACAGTTCTAATGGAGCTCTTAATCTGCACGACTCAAAACAATGTGTGTGCAAACAAAGCTAAAAGTCTACAGCCATGCTAACAGCTCTGTAAGGCTGCACTGGAGCTGTACATGCTCACATCAGCATGCTAATGGTAAAGCTAGCATGTTGATGTTAAGCGATTATAATGTTTACCATATTCACTGTGTTTAGTCAAGTCCATTTATATTTATACACCCAAATATCACAAATCACAAACACAACATCCTCTATCTTCAAATATGGAAAACCCAACCCTAACCCTGACCCTGACCCTGACCCTTACCCTGACCCTAACCCTAACCCCCCCCAAAAACACTTTAATTAGGAAAAAATGGTCTCAGGAAGAGCAACAGAGGAGGCATCCCGCTTTCAAGATGGACAGACATGCAGTAGATGTTGGTTGTACAGAACTGACCAAGATAGCAGAATTACAGCATGGAGCCTTGGTGAATAAAGCATCGTGTACTGGTGAAGAGTTGTGGAATTGTGGTGTTTTGATTTTACTTACTTTACCTTACTTGTTTTGCAGGTGTTTAGTTATCAACTAAAGTAATGGACAAAATAAAAAAATTGACCAGATGATGGTGCTGGTCATCCTCTGAGGATCATAAATGGATGAATGGATGAGTTAAGTGAGTACAATACATCATCAAAGAACCGTGAATGTCTGAAACCAAATGTTGTGCCGATCCATCACGTCGATGTTAGGCAGGAGTGACTGTCTAGGTTAAAAAAAAAACATCACATATGTGTTTCCAAATTTAAATATGATGATGAGTAAAAGCTACATGAATAAAAGTTTCTTCTACCAATAAAAAAAGGCCATTTGCTCTGCAGTCACATCACTTTACAGAGGAAATCACATCTGAACCCTAAATTATTCACAGACATGATGTATAACTATACAGCATCACAGATAATAATCTATTTTATTTATTTCTTTGACTTTTGAAGTAAATGTTTGGCGTTCTTTTTGCCCTCTTGTAGCTTTTCCTATTTTTTTTTTTGCACTTGATGTGATGTCTATAATCCTCTTTCTTTCATTGGATGTGCTTGTATATAAGCTGGGATTCCTCTGTGCTGGTCAGCAGTAAATTCATGGTAACCAGACCTCCTTCAGCTGATGGGAATCTAACCCTCCCCTCGCCGGATTCTGCTGAGCTAATATCTGTCTATCCCGGTTTAAAATTTACAGCGCTCACCGTCCTGTACTGCAAAAACTCGGGCGAGCCGAGAGAATTGAGGTATCCATTCCGACGACAGTTTTACAGCGGCTAAGTTCACTTAGCATTAAATCCTCCTCCTGACTCAAGACTAACCTTGTTTTCAGACCAAAAGCAGGCAGGAGAGAGGCAAAAGGCACACTCAAATTTAGTGTTTAATTTGGTTAATATCGTCGGCTCGCTCTGTAAATTTACTGCAGCCCTCAATTTGAATTAGACTGCAGGGAACAGTTAGAGAGAGGCCACGTCCATGTGAATGAAGTGTGGACACTAATGCAAATGCACGAGCGCCGGGTCGATACTGCTGTGTTTGCTTTTTTTTCTGCACAGGTTCCTTGTTTACCCAGAGAGTGTGTGCATGCTAATGGCTCGCAGGGAAATATAAAAGAAAATGTAGAAACATATTCGACACATTTCCACATGCAGCTCATTTACTAAAGCAAATGAATGCAAGACACACACACAGCTCGTTTGGGAGGGTAAATGAATACAAGAGCACTGGAGTGTTCAGTCAATAAAGTTACTTTTTGTCAACATTTCAAAGCTTTTGCAATGCAACACATTCCTTCTTTAAAATTCATGCTGTGAGGTCGATGTGTGTTTTTGTCTCTGTGTGATATAACAGGTTGCTGTATGTTTTAATTTTCTGTGCAGGTTAACCCTGAAGCATTCATTCAATATGAATATAAATATGAATGAATATAACGGTCACGGTCAAAACTGCAGTAAAAGAAGGAGACAGATTATAGACTGATCATCTTAATGGATCACATAGAAAAGGTGGACAAAACACACTGACTATGAAATCTGTTTCCGTTCTCATATGAAACATTTCTCTATTTAAAACAAATTTCCAGATTAAGTTGAAAAAAACTGACTTGCAGCTATGATAATCAATTAAAATGTTTACACCATTTATCAAGCAAAAATAACAACTTTTCAAATATCGCTGCTTCTCTCTGTTTTATACCATTGTACATTGAATGTTTTAATTTTCTGACTATTAACGGTATAAAAGAAGCAGTTTTAAGATGTCACCTTGAGTTCAGGGTACTGGTGATGGTGTGTTTTTTTTAATCTTTTTATTCAAATTAAGTGATTAAGTAACCAAAAAATAACGATAACAATCATTTATTGTAGCCACGGTTGATTAATCCTGGGGCAAAAATGATGTGCGGGCCCCTGCTGACCTCTTCATAGATAAGTATCATTAATCAGTTAATCGCTGTTTATTCAGTAATTCTGTTTTAAAATGACAAAACGATGAGCCCGTTGGCAAGACGAGGGTTCACAGTTAGTTCAGATATGTCTGTAATAATAGCAGGACACAGGTAAACTTTGATGGGAACTGTAGTTTTTTATTTGCATACTAAAGTATAAAAGTATAAAAACAAGGACAAGGTGTATTTATACCTTTAATCCTCCTACTATACCCTTAAACTGAGAGGGACGTGGTTTTTAGGTTCATAATTTTAAAATTCATGTTCCTGTCAACTGGTTTAAGTGTTTGACGTTAATTGAGGAGATTAATGAACATTTATAGAGAGTATGGTTTGTAGAGGCTTCCTCACTTCCTGTGTTTGTGACAGTTTCTTCACGGAGATTAGCATGTGTGTGTGTTTTTTTTTACTTCCAGAAACTAATCAAAGATGTGATCAGAATCCCAGAAAGAGAGAAAAACAACACTAATCTCTCTCTGATTAGAAGTGAATAAGAACTGTGTGTCACAAACACCTGAAATACTGAAAAAATAAAGCCTTGATGAATCACCTCTCTGATTAAAGGAAGACATCATCAATCACCCCGCAGACCCACTGATACCGAACCCGAGAGTCTGAAACCAATAAGCAAGTCAACTGGGCGGATTTCTCTTGGACACAGAATCACTTTATTACAAATGTCCGTCGTCTTTCCAGGGAGACTTTTTCTGCACTTGAGAGCTCAGGTTGCATTCTCAAAAAAAGATATTGGACCCGGTGTTGTGCAGCGTGTTACTTTCTTCATCATATGGTGTTTTACTATTTTCATTCCATACTATAGACATTTATCCCCGAGAGTAAACAGCAGTCAGTGTTTGGGCTTCCTGCCTGAACACAGCCTCCTAGTTTTCATTTGAAAAGGGACAGTCTGATGTTTGTTTGCAGATTGATATATTGCTGCTCTTTCAACTTCATTTTAATTAATATCATCTATAATTACTGAAATCATGTCATTGTGCTTTTGGGGTGTTTTTTGTTTTGTTTTTTTTTACACAGCTGAAGAAGAAAACACACATTTGGGTAGAGACTTGATTATCAAGTGATGTCTGGGAACAACTCCTTGATCAACAAGATACCAACTGTGCATCTTTCCCGCCTTTGACCCCTGACCCTGCTGATTTGACCTGTTTGATCCTGCCTGAATGTGGCACCCCACCCTGTTTTTCCCCCCCCCCCTTACTATGCTGCCTTGATCCTGTATGCTAATGCTCTAGCTCCCTACCTTTTGGTTACCAATTGTTTGATCTTACAGTATAAAGTGTTTCCCTCCCTTCTGCTCTGGGTCAGTCTATGGAATTTTCCATCTTTAGAGGTTACAGATTGGGTCACGTTGGGTCAAGCTTGGTTTTGAGGTCACACTGTAATTCTTAATCAGAGATTAAGATATCTTCTTCTTGAGACTTCAGCTGTCTGTGATGTTTTGGGGAAGGCAGAAACCTCTCTGATAGAGGGTATATCAGCATTTCCATGGTTACCAAGGTCAGAGGAGACTTCCCTAAACAACATAGATGGGTGGATGAAACAGTCAGACGCTCAAACCAAAACTGCTGAAATTACAGGCAATGTGACTTAAAGGTCACGGGTAAAGTGCAGTCCCTTGTTTGGAAACTGGTGAACCAATCAGACTAATTTTTCATATTGTAGGCTGGTAAAGACGAGGACTCGGACCTTCAGAGGGGAGAACGGAAAGAGACAGCATCGGAGCAGAACACTCTGGTGTTTACTGGTTTTGGTTCTCCACTCGGCTGAGTGCTTTCAATAAATGTTTTCAGCATTAAGACATCAAAAGTCTCGTGTGCGCCTTTCTTCACTGCTCCACCACTTAAATAAAATCCTTAAAGGCTGATTAATTTCCCACATGACAGAAATGACGTTTCTTGATCGTCTTCGTTCTCTGTTCATAAATCAAGTGCTCTTCTTCATAATTTGAGAGCCCAGTTAGTATTTTAAAACTGACTGGTTTAGAAAAAAAATGAGCAGGTGTGCACTAATCTAATCATAACATACCAAAGTCACCTGATTTAATCTCTCCTCAACACTGCCCTTTATTTAAAAAAAGAAGGCTATTCTTGTGATAAAACACCCAGAAGGCCTGTTGGCTCGAGGTCCATGGGCACCGGCCCAGTTCAATATCTGTGCTGGCTCACACAGAAAAGTTTGCGACCTACTGCATACACAAACCCAATTTGTCACAATGAATGTGCAAATATGCAATTCTTTCAGTGAGATACCTGAGAGAGTCTTAAAGTCCCTCCAGTCAAACATCTGTCAATTTTTATTTATACAACCCAATATCACAATTTACAAATTTACCTCTTGGGGCTTTACAATCTGTACAGCACACAACATCCTGTATCCTTAGACCCTTGATTCAGATAAGGACAGGCAGACAGGAAATAGATGGTGTGTGTACAGAATAGACCGAGATAGAAAAATTACAGGATGGAAAAACAGGATGACAAAATTATAGATAAACTAATAACATATAATGTAGAAATATATATCAGGGGGATGTTGAGCAACTTCCAAACAGATGTTGTTTGTTTTCACATTCATCTGCTGAAGGAGGAAAGTTTCTCTGAGTTCACCTTAAATCTCAGTTTGGTACCTACAAGCAGGATCTGTGACATCACAACTAGTTTGTAGCCAATCACAGTCCAGTATTCAACTTACACAAGTGTGACTTTTCTGTCAAGTAAAGAAGAAGAAGTAGATGCAATTTTAAGAATTTTTGATGATGTAATGGAACTTTATTGTGGAAAAAAACATGTCAGACACAAACTATTATTCAGTAAAGGGTTTTTTTTTAATGTTTTGTATGTTTATATATGTTTTTATATTTTAACATGTATGAAGGGGGTCTTTAATTAATATACATCTGAGGTAAAAAAGTCCTTACTTAGGTAAATACTGTAGTCAGTGAGCCTCTTACCATCATTTGGGTAGATCAAAAAGATTCAGTTAATTTTGCTCATTAGAAATAGGACTTCTGACATGTTGATGGTTCATATATGAGCCTCACTTAACCCTCCTGGTGTCCTCGTGTCAAATTTGACCCGTGTTCAAATGTTTTTATATCAGAAATATGGATTTTTTTCATCTAACTGCCTGAAAATTACATAGATGGTTCCATACCACACACTTTGCAAGTAAAAGTAATGATCACTACTTTCATTGAATTTTGGGTGTTTTATTAAAATTGATAGCATCTGTGGACTTTTATCCTCCTGAGTCAAAACTGACCCAGTCGGATAAAGTTGCATGGTTGACAGGAAGACAACAGGAGGGTTAAACATCATGTTGAACACCTGCGGAGCACTGAGACTGATTTTGTTTAAACCTGCAGTGAAGAACTTTTGTCTCCCCCATCTGGCAGTGAGAGTAACCACACAAACACTGTCGACATCATCGCCACAGACCCATAGCACTTTTTACGTGAGCTGGTCCCCGCCCTGGCGGCGCAACACGGTTTGGGGTCGCCCTGGGGACAGTCCACCTCGGACGACGGTCGCAAACCGATCATTGTTGGTTGACATAAAATGCATCACTAACACTACGTAATACAGAGAGATTTACCTGGTGGTGATCGGCTTAAATCTGTGATCATTTTATCTATCAACTTGTTTGGCAAGATCTTGAATGTAAAGGATGCTCATTTATATGTAAAAGTCCCACACTCCAGCTTTAAATGATTGTAAGTCTTTTATAGAAGATGACTACCAGGTTCAGTCTTTAATCATTTGAAGCTACAACAGTGTTTTTTGCTGTAATTATCAGCTCATGTTATGTGGCTGTGACGGACGCAGCGTGCTCTCCTGTACTGCTCTCTGCCTTTGATTATTAGAATTGTGCATCCGTCTATTCTTAGCCAATACATTTATAGGATCTTTTCTGCTGTCTTGTTCTTAACTGTTCTTAGTGATGACAGCTGAGGCAGTTTCACTTACTGCAGTTTTGCCTAAGCAAGACACCCACACTGCAGGTGGTGTACCTGCGATTCTCTGACAGTCTTGACAGTTCATTTTGTCTCTTTAGACCACTCCACTTCACATGTTGACAACTAATGATATACAGTATATAACTTTTCTAATTAAAGTTCTGAATCAGGTTTGAATACAGCTGGAATATGGTTGTTTAATTTGTCATGTTAATTTATAAATTTATGTAAGTTAAATTTGAAATGTTGACTCTGAAATAAAGGGTTAGTCACAGTAATGTGTGCACTGCTCTCTCCTCCGTAGTGCCCAGTCAGTTTATACTGAAGCAGAGAAAGTTAATATCAAATTTGATGGTACAAGCTGATATGATAGCTTCCTCTCCTTTGGCATGTCTTACACTCCCTCAAAAGGTCAGAACTGTCAAATCCTTTTTGTTTTTTTTTTTAAATTCCTGTCCTTATCTAAACATACGGCATGAACACCAGGACATACTGTTGAGACTGGCTGGATTGATAGTTATTATACCTTGACACTGAAAACGTTTTTCAGTCATCTGTCTCATGCTAACAGAAGAGACAACGGCTTTTAGGCTTCAAGTCTATTTTTCTCCTTTTACACACGTAAATACAGTGATTGTGTATCGGGCTCTGAGCGCTTCCAGAACAAGGGTGACCTACGCTCGACACTGTACCTGAACGCTTTCAGTATAGACATACAAACAGAGCAGTCGCTGCTGCTGCTGCTCTGCTAAACATGCTGCTCACGCTATGTATGAGTTGCTGTGTAGACACACTGTTAGCGTAGTTAAAAATGTTGGTGGGGTTTTAAATGAGGTTTTATCACTTCTGGTTTCACTTGGGCTCTCTATAAATACTGGTGTGTCCTTTCCCTTACTCATATGCTAAGCATATTATCACTCATATGTAACCATGTTAGCATATAGCAGATATCAAGCTAACTTGTAAGCTCATGTTTATCTTTGACCTGGTTCATCTGGCACATCTAGACATACCGTGATTGCATTTCAAGCCAATGCAAAGACATGAGCGGATGCAAACACACTCAAATTTACCGTCAGTGGTGCAAACTGAAGCACAGACCTCATCTTGATTCTTCTTTGGACGTGCAGCGTCTGTCAGTCCCAGTGACAGCAGCTCACAGCACATATGTTCATCTGGAAGTTTCCAAGCTGACATACTGCTCCTCTGAAACCTTCACTTTCGGCTTTATATATTTTTGGCTTCGAGGTCATCAATATTTCCATCAGAGAGGTCCAGTCCCCCCCCCCCCCCCCCCCCGGGCTCCTGCCACAGTAATATCCAGAATAATGAGTCTTTGCCAAGCAAACAGACCCGCAACAATATTGAGAGCTTCTTTTCTGTCCACAGACATTATTTCCCTGAGGAAAATGGAAATTAAAAAAAAAAAAAAAGAAAGAAAAGAAATTCATCCATCAACATTGACCCACATCAGCAATGAAAAAACAACAGCCGCCCCCCCCTCTTACCCTAAACTCTCATAACCCTCCATTAAGTTCTCTCAATCAGCCTTTAAGCCATGACACACTTTATACACAGTAAGATAAAGTCAGAGAAATAATCCTACATGAACGCAGTGACATCACATCTCTCTGCGGGGATGAATCATCGAAACCTCGGGGCTACACGTCGTGTGGGATCTTGTCGTCGTTGTCTTGTGTCGACGTTGCCGGGAGCCTCTTCAAACATCTCGCTAATTAAGTGGCAACGTGACCTTTGGCCCCCAGGCAGCAACCTAAAACAGAGAGAGAGAGAGAGAGAGAGAGAAGGTTTGTAGAACTCAATGTTCCTTCAACAGAGAGAACTATTTCCTCCACTTTCAATCATTAATTCCAAACTTCTGCTTCCTGCCAACCTGAAAAAGAAAAAGCTGTTCATCTGTTCATCATAATGGTGCCATGGATTCAGAGAACCATTGATAAACATTAGGGTTTAAATTAATTAAAGAAGTACATTTAATAAATTACAGTTTTGAGGATCTGATGCTGGACTTTCTTCTTCTCTTCCAGTAAATGTCAGAGGGATTAATTGATGTTTTAGTCTACACTACAATTATCTAAAAGATCTATTTGCAGGTTATTTAGATGTTACATGATTAAATTGAACATGACCATGGCCCGATTAAAGGACAGGTTCACAGTTTTTCAAGTTTCAAGTTTTAAAACAGCAGTCAGGTGTCCATATGAACAGTGAAAGAGGTTTTCCTCGCTGTAATCATTCTTCCTGTTCATACTGGATAATAAAAGACCCTTCAAATATGCTTTCAGTGTAAGTGATGGAGGCCAAAATCCACATTTAGTGCAAAAATGCATTTAAAAGTTTATTTGAAGCTTAATACCCCATTTACACCTGCGTTAACATGCAATCTGTAACTATATACGCTATCTGGATAAGTAAAAACACGTTAATTGTGATCTGAATGCAATCAGATCAGTCAGGTGTAAATACAATCTGTACAGCGTGACCATTAGAAAAAAAAAAAGGTCACCTATAGCTCCGCCTCTTCCTGCCAGCTAAAGCGAGCCCTTTAAATACTACAAGCGGTAGCAGCAACTTATAAATGATTTATAAATGATCATATATAACTAATGAGGATGATGAAAGTAGTTGGGGATGGTATAGAGCTGACACATGGAGTCCTCACCCCCCGTTCACCTGCATGAGGAGCCATACCGGCAGGTCACAACATGCATAGTTTACTTCACTATGAAGCACCTGACGAGTGCAGGAAACACGGGGAAGTGATCCATAATATATCAACAGATCATTAATTAATCATCTACTGATTTATTCATGAATATTTCACAATTAGCTAATCATTTATAAATGACTTACAATATATGTGTGATATGTTAACATAGCATTAAATAATCATTTACAAAAGGTACGAGTGCAGCACCTGTTCAAAACGTGCCAACACATAGTAAAATGAATACTGTTGAGGTGTGAATGAGTTTATACACCAGCAACATGAAAGAAACTAGTACTTTATTATACATGATGTTATGTACTGAAATAAAAAAAACTTCTATGACTGGCTGTACAGCTCTGATGGCGGGCTGTGCTCATGTTTCTGGTTTTATTATTATTATTATTATAGGAGACAAAAAAAAAAAAAATCAGAAACATGGTGAAACTTGGTGAAAACAACTCATGCAGGGACTTGAGGTTTTTAATGAACACTCACACTCAATATTTTCAGTAGTCTTTTCATTATTTGGCTATTACACACGTCATTTAGCCATTTCCAGTGAGGCCCTATGCAATTTCAAAGTCATCAAATTTTATCCTGACTGAGAACATCCACTCACACTAATCCAAATTCATTTCCAGATTCAGAGAAATGGAGGACGGTCACCACTTCAACACGCTGCTCTCTCCTCACTCCTGGACAGAATCCTCCGCGCTGAGACGCAGAGCTGAGCGGCTCGCTGTTCGTTCGCTTATTCACAGTTTATTAATACTAAATGTGCTGCATGTCCAAGAACAACATGTGAAAATACTTCAGGACAAGATTTTGGTACCAGAAGCCTTCAAACAGTCCGTGTGGAGAGCAATAGAGGGGGAATGAATTGGCTAAATGCAGTCTCAGGACTCATCAGCTATCGTCTGACGCTGATTTAGCTTTTTGTTAGCTTTTCTTTTTTACTTATCTGCATTAATTTGCATATATCTGTTTATAGAGATTAGCTGAAATGTCGTCTGGACCGTCTCAAGTTGCTAATCGGACTGTAAACAACAACCGGCGCACGGAAGAGGAAGTCTCCGAAGGCTAAAGCTAGCTAAGACAGTTGAAATGCTTAAATGACTGATTCTGTTACTTTTCTAATCTCCGGTTTGGATAAGTGCTTTATAAATAAACTTTATTATATATTATTATTAAAACTGAAAATTCCAAATTGAAATAAGAACAACAATCATTCATGTACAGCTACATGGGGATGTGTTAAAAACTTGGACATGCAGAGAAAAAACATTTCAAATGATGTAAAACTGTGTAAAACGTTTTTATGCAACATCTACCAGCCAATCAGAGATGAGTTTTCTTCTGTGGCTAAAATTAAATTAATATGATTAAACTCTTAAATGCATCTGAATCTGAGAGACAGAGATATAAACTGTCCTGAGTTTTGTGTCGACTCCAGTGAAAGAAAACAACCATCTCCACTTAGTACATGATGCACTAACATGCAGTCATTTGACTCACACAAGCCGTCACAGAGGATAAACACACGATCGGACTTCGTGCCGTGAGAAACACACACGCTCACTCACACTTGAGCAAAAAATGATGTTTGATACGATGTTTGAGTCGCAGTTAAACATGCGTGAAGACACTGACGAGCTGCAAGAAGAGAAACGGCGACACGACGGATCGACACGCACTCAGAAAGATGTTTGTTTGAAACAGGAAGGAGGCTGAGATAAAGTAAATTTATCAATTCCCACCTTCAATCCACGTGTTCTTGTCTCCTCGTCACTCCGACTGTGGTCTGCTTGAATTTAAATGTTTAATTTTGAACTGAGGCAGGTGGATATATTTGAGATTTTGTCTGTAAAACAGTTTCTATTCATCTTTTCACAGAGAGATGTGTCCTCAAATCCAAAATAATTTAATCCAAAGAGACTAAAACACACAAAACATTCTCTATAATTTAAATTAGTCAGTTTTCGCTCATGAATGTTTGACCAAACATCTGCACCATGGAGAACCTGCATGCTCTCATTTAAGAGGCTTAAATCTGATAATAAAAGGTTACTACAGTGCGTGTAAGCATGTCCAATTTTTTCCCATGTAACCTGGTTTGTTTTGTTTGTGTACATATAGAAATTGTGTTATCTTTGTCTTCCTTGAAAAGTATTTTACAGGGTAACACATTTGACATTTAAAGGTCTAATCTTTAAAGGTTCCCTCCAGACATGTTTTAGGACATTCTTACAATCCTTAAAATGGCATCTACTTCTTCTCCCTCATTAAAAAAAATCTGAATCTCTGAATATGCAAATATATTTCCAAAAAAAAATAAGAAAAGTTTTCCTGCTGGACACAAGACGTCTCTTACGTCACTGTAAAGTTCATTCTCAGTGTTTGTGCACTGGAGGCTTCAAATTTCCACATCACACTTGTGTAAGTTGCACACTGGACCACGATTGGCTCCAAACTAGTTGTGATGTCAGAAATCACGCTCATATTATGTACACGTGTTCAGTTGCAGGTGAGCACAGTGAAACTTTTCACCTTCAGCACAAACATCGTTCCGCACAGTGAAGCTCAAACATCCAACTGAAGGAACAAGAAGATTATGGTTGATCAGTCAGTTATTTACATTTTGTAAATATCCTGTCAGTGTCGTAGTTTTCATGGTTAGTGGTGGAGTCTTCAGTGTGGTTGTATAAACAGATACAGCAGCTGTTTCTGTTAGATTTTTGACAAAGAAGCCACACTCTCAGTTATCAGTGAGCACAGGTGTCACCAACATCAACCCAGACTAAAATCTTAAGGATTATAACTATAAGGAAGTGTTGGTCGGTTTAAATAAGATGTATTCAGAGAACAATTTACATAGTAATCAGAGACTGAATCATAAGTAGCAAATCAAATGAATAAACAGAGTAAGAATTAATATTAATGAATCATTTGTATGTATGGATTGAATTTCAGATTTGAGGAGGTTGTTTATAAGTTTATCTCCATTTACACTTACAATATACACTTTATATGCTTTTAAAACGTTTTCTAAGATCAGTTCTTAACATATTTTATCTTCCTCGCTGCCTCCTGTCCTCCACCTTACATTCGTTTCCATCTTTTCCTTTCATCTATTCAACTCTCCTTTGTCTCTTCTTTCCCACAGCTTCTCTCCTCCCTCTCCTCCCTCTCTATCCTCTGTCTTTCTGTCCCTCTGGCCGTCCACTATCCATCATTTATTTACAGCTCAGAGAATCTTTCCATCATAATGTTAAGTAATAAATATCTTTGTGGCCGTCTGGATGAATTGATGACTCTCTGGCAGAGTGAGTCCGACATCATCGGGTTTCCACCTGATAAGAAGAAAAATGTCTCGGAAGCCAAAACACAGAGCGGATTCCCGCTGGATCAAACTCCGCAGGACCTGGCAAACTTTCAAACTCCCGTCTCAGATCGATCGAGTCGGTCTGTCGCTCTAATTGAACGCTCCCACAGGTCGAACCCGAAACCGTGGAAACCCCGAACACGTGAACCGAGACGACTACTGGGCCGGAGTCCAGTCAGTGCTGCATTCGACTTCAGCTGTTTTCCACAGCAGAGAAACTGGTAGCGCTCAGTCCTGCAGGAGCAGCAGTAGCAGCGTGTTCTTCCTTTTCTGTCTGCACACATGTTCCAGGGGAGATCCCCCCACTTCTTGTGTCTGAAAGTCTCTTTAGAGGATCCCAGGAAACTCGTACAGCCTCCAGGAAAGCAAAAGTGTCTGATAAACACTTTGTACACTCTGCAGCAGCTCGTCTTTGCCTCTCTTCATGCTGCTGCTGCTGAGCCTCTGGATTCATTTTTAAAATCCTGCTGCTCACATCCAGGTGTTACACGGTGAGAGCCTTTAATACATTTCTGAATTGCTGTCCCTGTATCGTAATATGAGACCTCTCAGGCCCCCTCACAAAGTGCAGGTGGTTGTATTCCCCCTGATAAGAGTCTGAAGCCTCAGGCATGTTTTTGAAGGGGGAATTTGCTATTTTTTTGTGCAAAATGGGCTGCTGTATGTGATCCAAACAGCCTGAAATCATTTGGATTCTATGACTACGTTGACATTAAGCCGGCTAAAGTTTAAAATACTGTTTTTGTGTAAAAATGACGATGATGAGTCCACAGCAGGAGTTTCAGCTCATTTCTGCAAACACGTCCGTCCACATTAAAGCGAGTCATTCTCCTCCTGCTGGACATGTGAGGAGGACAGATGTCATCCACCGAAGAAGAAACAGGATACTAATCTATAGTGATCGTTCAAAACACAGAAATATTGTGTAGTCTGATCATAACTGACTATAAGTAGCTGTCTGATCACTTGTTCCATGTTTTCTCCTGGTGTTAGCAACATTGCTAACAGTTTTATGATGACACTGAATCACTGTTGAAAATCTTTGAAATCTTTGTGAATATTTGACAATATCAGGATACTTTGTTGTTTGTATCTTACACACTAAAGATCACTGGATTTAAATGTTACCCAGTTTGGATCAATATAGCACCAACATGATACTGGGTTAATGTTACACAGAAACCCACACAAGACCAGGGACTGTTTTGACCCAGTTTTAGTGTTATTTTTTACTTGAATGTTGCGTTAAAGCTTGTTTTAATCTACTCTGCTCTTTTTAAATGTACATGTCACAGTTTGTTATTGATTGTGTTAGTTTGGGACATTTTTTTAAACTTTTATTTACATAATCCCAACATTTGCATGTTTTAATTTATTACTCAGTTTGGGTTTTATCCATATTTATAAATATTTTACATTTTCTTCCATTGGTTTTGATGTGTGTTGCATGTTTTAACTAGTTTTATGGAGTTATTGCATTATTTATTTATTGACTGTTTTACATTGCATGTTTGCACAGATCAGGATTAGCCGACACAGGACGGTGTGGTTTTTATGTGTTGATTTGAGACAGGTGAGGAGGAAGCAGAGGAAGAGCAGACAGGAGCGGTGGATGATGAAGCGGAATCTCCACACACACGTTTGTAGGGATTTGGGCCACGGCGGCTGCTACGCTGTGAAAATCTGCCAAAGGAAGACGGAGCAACAGAGCTGAAGTAAGGCCCACGATGAGGTACCGAACAGACGGCCAGTAGTGGACGAGCCTGAGGTGACGCGGAGGCAGAGAGACTTGGTTCAACGCCTGATAAGTTAATTAAAGTGGTCGCAGCGGTCTGAGTGAGGAGGGTCAGTGGGACTGTGCGGCGAGGAACCGAAATCAGAGAAGACAACAGCCACATGGAAGCTCCTTCTGCTTCCTCCCAGAACATAAGACAACACTCCCCCATCCTGAACAATTTTAGCTGTTTTAAGTAGTTTTTTTTAAGCCTATTTTTACTTACCATGTTTTTTTAAGTGGATGTCTTTTATTTCCTTTAGTTTAGGAGTTTTTATTTTTTTATTCTGTGATGTTGGTTTTAATAAATGATTTAAAGTTCTCTCAGGGCATTTCATCTTTTAACAGTGGAAATACTAATTCATAATTTCTTAATCCGGATTCTGTTTTGAAACCGTTTCAATTTTTTTGATCTTGGGTCAAAATTGACCCGAGTACAATAGGAGGGTTAAGAACCTCATACTACTGTGTGACAGTTGTTAATAACTTTTAAATGTCATAGATACATCATTCTGTAGAAGAAACAATACATTTGTGACAGTTTTTAGCTAAAACTTGTTGTGTGTAACACACAAAATAACAGATTGTTACTCAGTAACGTTAACTTTAATGTTGTATTGATGCTATATTGATCCAGACTGAGTCCATCCTGAAACCATTTTTTGAGCTAACATGTTAGCAAACAGTTGCCTATGTACACATCACGAGTTGTGTTTCTGTCCAGCTGGTGAATGTAAGTTCAGCGTTTTGTCTCCTTTTAGCTCTGTTTTGGTCTCCAACTAACTTTTTAGCTGCTCTATGTTCCTCTTTCTTCACCAGCTAGTCTCTAACTTTGCTTATCTGCTGTTTGCAGGAAGTGTACGGTGCACACATGTATCTGTTAATCCACTGTTAATATATTAAAAAAAGCATTAATTAGTTTTAAGTGGTGACAAAATGTTAATTCAGTCTGATTATTAAACTACATCATCACGGCCTGCAGGCCTGTTAGTGACGTGCGCAACAAGGTGTTGAAGGAAATGTATTCTCTTTGTTCTGCAGTCTCAAAATCACACCGATCCCTCATTAAGTTTCTTATTGATTAAAGACGTTACAGTTTTATGACCCACGAAAAAAGCGTTTGACTTTTTAATTCCGCACTAAAGACTTTCTACTTAATAAAAAAAAGCAATTATCATGTGTAATTTTAACAAGCTTGTTGATCCCAGCAGTTTTGTTATGAACTAGAAGAGTGGTACTTCTAGGAAAATAGAGAAAGTACTGACTCAGCCTCCTCCAAACTACATTTATTCAAAAAAAAAAAAAAAATGCATGAATTATGATTATAAAAGCAGGGTGATTTTCATATTGCTCTCTGTGGTGAGTAGATATGCTCTCATTCTGCCGGAGCCTCACAGCTGATAAAGCCTCACAGATGGATGATAAGAGTTAGCAGAGATATCGCTGCCAAATACAGCTCATCCCCTCTGCAGTACGATGCTCCGCTCTGCTGGAATAATGTGTTTTTAATGTAAATATGCATTATGTAAACTCACAGAGGTTACTGTTTGGATTCATTAATCTTTCCATAAGCGTGACGATTATTAATTTTCATTTAAAAAGGGGGCACAATAAAAGAGACTTCTGTGTAAAATTGCCGCCTGTTTATCAGCCAAAACCAGGAGGTGAGATAACGCTTCCAAAAAAGGTGTTTAAAAGCAGATTTAAGGAGCATAGCGGGGAGTTTTTAAAAGAACATTTTTAGACTAGACTGAAAGCATAATATCTGTTTTTATGATTTATATGTACATTTAAAGAGGCTATTGAGTGATTTTACAAATGATCAGCTTACTCATCATGGTTAGTAGAACCCTGCTGGAGTTTTTTGAGCAGCTCTCTATCAATAATACAATGAGCCTCATTCACCAACCGTTCTTAACAAGAAAGTTCTTCTTAAAAGCCACTTATGCAGTTTTCACAAAGATTCTGACATTTCACCAATGTTTTCTTATTTGTGATTTGCTCTTCGGTAAGAAAAGAATCTATGCAAACTCCTGAGACAACAGACTTGCTGTCTAACCCCTAAATTCCACCGGGCACGTGTGCGCCGCGTTCCGGCTCCGACGCGGCTGCAGGAGCTGATCGCGGCCACTCTAGTCAATGTATCCGATTCCACTGGGCGCGCCGCGGCACGTTTTAGAAGCGGCTCTCCGCTCCGCTGCGCTGCGCTGCCTTGTCTATTTTTTTTACGGAGGCCACATCAAGCAGCACAGAGCAGATCGAGCTGGGCAGGAAGTCAGACACAGAAACAGCATTGAGCATCCGGTCAGTTTTCAAAATAAAACACCCTGTGCAGACTCCTGATCATATATCAACAATAAAACGCAATTAAAACAGACGAATAAAGAAACCATTTATTAAGTTAACAAAATTGAGCAGTTTAGTTGCCCTGCTACTGCAGTAATTACGGTAGCCTTAATGGATTTTATCAGCTTTGACTAGGCTGCTGTAATTACTGTAGGAGGAGTGCAACTGACTTTAAACGGCTTCCCCGCAGTGAAGACGCTCTGCTTCTGACACGCTCCCGGTGGAATAGGGCGCTGTGCAGAGGACGGAGCAAAACCGCGTCGGAGCCGGAACGCGGCGCACACGCACCCAGTGGCATCCCGGGGTAAGTTCAACAGCAATTAAATGCTAATTTGTAAATAAAGGTTTTAATAAAGGTTTTAACCCTTTCATGCATGAATTATGATAACCTCAGTCAGGATTTTTTTCCTAAGTGTTTTTATTCCTCTTTAGGCATGAAAAACAATATTTGAACTTTGAAATTTTTTTTAAACACCCATTTTTCAAGGAATTTGTCCAACTTAGTGGACAGATGATTGATCGTCATTTTCTCCCAACATAAAATCAATCAACTTGGAAATTTTAACTATTGTATTACTCCTTAGTTGTTACAAAATTTTATTTACCTGCAAGGGTCTATTACTATAGAAGGATTGGCAAGCGGGGAGTTTTTAAAAGAACATTTTTAGACTAGACTGAAAGCATAATATCTGTTTTTATGATTTATATGTACATTTAAAGAGGCTATTGAGTGATTTTACAAATGATCAGCTTACTCATCATGGTTAGTAGAACCCTGCTGGAGTTTTTTGAGCAGCTCTCTATCAATAATACAATGAGCCTCATTCACCAACCGTTCTTAACAAGAAAGTTCTTCTTAAAAGCCACTTATGCAGTTTTCACAAAGATTCTGACATTTCACCAATGTTTTCTTATTTGTGATTTGCTCTTCGGTAAGAAAAGAATCTATGCAAACTCCTGAGACAACAGACTTGCTGTCTAACCCCTAAATTCCACCGGGCACGTGTGCGCCGCGTTCCGGCTCCGACGCGGCTGCAGGAGCTGATCGCGGCCACTCTAGTCAATGTATCCGATTCCACTGGGCGCGCCGCGGCACGTTTTAGAAGCGGCTCTCCGCTCCGCTGCGCTGCGCTGCCTTGTCTATTTTTTTTACGGAGGCCACATCAAGCAGCACAGAGCAGATCGAGCTGGGCAGGAAGTCAGACACAGAAACAGCATTGAGCATCCGGTCAGTTTTCAAAATAAAACACCCTGTGCAGACTCCTGATCATATATCAACAATAAAACGCAATTAAAACAGACGAATAAAGAAACCATTTATTAAGTTAACAAAATTGAGCAGTTTAGTTGCCCTGCTACTGCAGTAATTACGGTAGCCTTAATGGATTTTATCAGCTTTGACTAGGCTGCTGTAATTACTGTAGGAGGAGTGCAACTGACTTTAAACGGCTTCCCCGCAGTGAAGACGCTCTGCTTCTGACACGCTCCCGGTGGAATAGGGCGCTGTGCAGAGGACGGAGCAAAACCGCGTCGGAGCCGGAACGCGGCGCACACGCACCCAGTGGCATCCCGGGGTAAGTTCAACAGCAATTAAATGCTAATTTGTAAATAAAGGTTTTAATAAAGGTTTTAACCCTTTCATGCATGAATTATGATAACCTCAGTCAGGATTTTTTTCCTAAGTGTTTTTATTCCTCTTTAGGCATGAAAAACAATATTTGAACTTTGAAATTTTTTTTAAACACCCATTTTTCAAGGAATTTGTCCAACTTAGTGGACAGATGATTGATCGTCATTTTCTCCCAACATAAAATCAATCAACTTGGAAATTTTAACTATTGTATTACTCCTTAGTTGTTACAAAATTTTATTTACCTGCAAGGGTCTATTACTATAGAAGGATTGGCAAGATATTCCTGAGCTGTTGACCATTTCCCATGGATGTATTATAAGAGCTGGATATTGGACTAAAAATGGCGCCCATTCAGTCCTATAGGAACTGCTCGCCTGGCGCATACACCAAAAAAAGTTTCTAGATTCCGGGTTTGCTTCCGCGTTGTGCAGCCCACTGAATATGTTCAGTAGTGTTTC
The DNA here is from genome assembly GCF_963924715.1 of Thunnus thynnus. Lineage (NCBI taxonomy): Eukaryota > Metazoa > Chordata > Actinopteri > Scombriformes > Scombridae > Thunnus > Thunnus thynnus. The sequence goes on along the minus strand of NC_089525.1, from coordinate 32,605,942 downwards.
CCCCGCTGGCCCCGCCCACGAGCTCCCGCTAAAAAAACCTCCATGGAACAAAAGTTCATAATAGTAAGATTCATAATTGACGTTGTTTGCAGTTCGAGGCGTCCTGTCAACAGTTTTACAGACGTCTCTTTTACAATGGTGGTCTATGGGGAAAATGCTTTTTGGGCCACAGGGGGATTTTTCGCTGCAATACCACGAGTGACCACTAGGAAAAATTGGCTGCAAGGCTGAGTGGTGGCGCCCTATCCAGCTCTTATTATACATCCACTGTATTTCCAACCGGCAGGCGGCCATCTTGGTTTTGAGCTTTTGTATTTTGTATTTGTGTTGCACTTACAAAGGCTGGCCAATGGATGGCAGTGTATGGGATGACACACTAGAGTCCACTGTGTTGGCTGATGTGCAACTACACCATTAAAACCCCATGCATGTATAAGAAAACAGCTTTTGAACAGCTGTCCACTGTAGTGACCACTATGCATGAAGGGGTTCAAATTAATGTGTCTTTTACAGTATATATTTACAATTTACAGTTAATCTTAAGAAAGAAACACCACTGAAAACCAATCAGGTTTCAGTGATGCTGGTGTTTAAATGTTTGATGGTTTTACAGCTTTTAGATAAAATGTACCATCAAACTGTATTAATTCTGAAAAATAAACAGTTTACCATCTGATTCTGATGGGAGAGGAACCCAGTGACACGGGGTCCAGGTCTGCATATAGATGCTCAGCTGATGGCACACCTGACAGTGCTGTCACTCCAATAACGGCCCCTAAATGCTGCTCCAGCTCAGATAACAGATAACGCTCCAATGGTCAACGTCTCTCTTCTGTGTTTGGCAATATTTGTTTGTTTTTTTTGGCCTCAGATTTGAGATCAAACCATTTATTTACTTCATCAGCTGTGTTTCCTTCTCCAGATACAGTGTTCACTGAATGAGTTATTTTATATCCACTACTGATGCTACTACATATAACAGCTGGTTTGGTGTTCACTTCCTGCAACTATTGAGGGTTTTTTTATGTTTGGAGTGTGGTGCTCCACCATCTTTAGACATTCTTGACTTCTCTCAACTTTTCTTTTCAATATCTGTGTGGTTTCTGTGTGCACACGGCCCTGCAGTCTCATGCTCTTTTATAAAGATTGGTGGGGCGTTTATTTATGCTAAGTAGCATCACCTGACACGTTCTTTAAACTTACAAAGACAATGGAATTCATCATTATAAGAACACATGTGTGAATTATTCTGGTGGTTTAAGAAGACGTCTTCTTCATCTTCCTTTTTTTATTTCGTATCACTACGTTGGTTAACTGCCACCAACTCTCAACTCATAGACCATCACTGCGGTGAGCAGGAATAAACAGTCTAAAGCTGCAACTAACAATATTTTCATTGTTATTTAGTCTGCCGGTTACTTTATCGACGCATTTTGCTTTTATCAATATGAATACTTTCCCACCTCAGCCAGGTGTAAACACTTTTTTGCGATATTTCAATTATTTTGTTGTTGTTTCCTCTCTGTTTTTTTTTAATGTGTAAATTGAAAATGTGAATAAAAACAGGTGGATGGAAACACACATACATGACATATATATATATAAAACTATAACTCGGAACCCATAAGGACGACCTCAGAGACGGGAGCAGAGTCTGATATTCTTTAATCAGTCCAAAAAAACAAGCAGGGGTCACAAACCAGGCAGACAGGCAGACAACTCCAAGGGACTAGACAAATCTCAAGACTAGGAAACAGGCAGGATATCAGGTAACAGGCGAGTGGACAGGTAGATAAAGAAATGCTGGAAAGCTATACAAACACACTAGACAATCTGGCAAGGAGCATGTGAATGTGGACCGGTATATATAAGGAGTGACTGATGAGCCTAATGGGATCCAGGTGAGGAGATGGGAATGAGGTGATTGCAGGGCAGATGGCAGGATCCGCAATGACAGGAGAGTTAATGATCAGGCAGGTGAACAACATGAAAAATAATCACTAAGACGATGAACCCGTGACAAAAACAGAGAAAAGCTGGAACTAAAGAAAGTACAAGATTAATTGATTTATCAAAAAAGTAGGTTTGTTGATCAACTGAGCACTCAATCACTCGTTACTAGTAGACGAAAACTCAGCAGGTTACCTTTTATTTCATTATCAAGAGAGAACTTGAAACATCATGTACAGACAGCGGTTTCACACGTCATCAACTCTGGCTTGTTTGTATTTCTTTAAACCAATCACAATCGTCTTGGGTGGTGCTAAGCCTAGGACGCAGTGATTGGTTTCCTTTCCTTGTTTGAGTTCTGGCATTAAAATGACTAAAACGCCACATAAAACAGTAAAAGATGTATATGAACTGTGTTATACAACTTTCACCAATAAAAAACTTGCCATTTTCATTGTGTAGGTTGGAAGGGGAGGAAGATGCCGTCCAATGGCAGGTTTACACCCACAGAGTACATCCGGTGAGTCAGACTAAGTAGATTCAAGCACTTGATCATTTTTATTATTCCTCAGCTCCGCGCTGAAGCTCCGAGTTTAAAAAACTTCTTAAGGTCATCAACTTTTTTTTTCTTCTTTTAATTTTCAGAACTAAAGATCAAACATATCGGTGCTATTATCATAGGTCAATGGACATCAGACAGGTTGTGAACTTCAAAGGCTTTTCTCTCTCAGCTTGGCATGGAGGATACAAACACTCTGCCAAGACTTTGTCCAGGGATGGGAGGGAGTCAGCGGTCAACTCGGCTCGCCGCCCAAATCAACTCAGATTGACGCCAAGACCGGACCTGCTTTTCTCAACATCCCCCCCCCTTCACATATCAACACGGTTCAGTTTAAGCGAGCTGGTTTTGTGCTCTGGCTCCAGATGAGGTGAACCGCAGCCGCTGGGGTCGTTTGTTTACATCATTAGAGACGCATGATGCACCTTAAGCAGCAGGAAGGAAGGCAGGCGGGTCGCTACTGACCGTCTAGCGAGTAAAGTAAAGCTGTGGAAGATTATTCAGCTCGCTGTGAAAACATCTGAAGGAAAATGCTTTTATTACATGCACATTTTTCCCCACCTTTGGTTCCAGCGTGTTTTCAGTTGGTCTTTAATCTGTTCTGTTGAGAGATAAGGACAGCATCCGTGATGGCCGCAACTGTGACCTATTTTCTTTCCTCTCTTTTTTCCCCTCTTCAGTCTCTCTCTCTCTCTTACAGACTTTCATGCTCATTTTAAGCAAGTTTGAAGCGTAGCGTGATTGCAATGGAAATCAGAATCAGGTTTTATCGCCACACTCAAAGTGTTGTGATGCATAACAATCAAAACATAACAAAGTAGAGCAAATACAAGTCCTACAAGTCAAGTATAGTCATAAATAATGTAAAATATATTCTAGACTGACAAGAGCTGTTAGAGTTTAAGACGAGGAGAATGGAACATGCATATTTGTTGGATCACAGATGTGCAAATACATGAGATTTTTATGCTAATGTAACATGTAGTGTCCATGAGCGGGATGAGAGTCCGTGCCGGTGGGGGCCTTGTTGATGAGGCCAGCTGCAGAAAACCGTAGTGTGTTTTCAAAAAGTTTATGTTTGGAGTGGTGGGGATGGGGGTGTTGTTGGCTGTGATTTTTTTTTCCTGCTCGCCTCGGGGTCCTGGAGGGACCACAGGTTGCAGCTGATCACCTTCTCAGCACGGCGGATGATAACGCCGCAGTCTGCTCTCTTCCCTGGCAGTTGCAGCAGCGTACCAGATGGTGATGGAGGAGGCGAGGATGGACTCGGTGATGTAGTGAAGTGCAGCAACATTGACTTTGGCAGGTTGAACTTGCCCGCAGGAAGAACTTCCTCTGCTGTGTGCCTTCTTGGTGAGGTTTACTGAGTGTGCAGCTAAAGTCTCTTGAATTTTGAAGGTGTTGTTGACAGACACTGTTGTGCCACAGTGCGAAGGAAACGGAGCGACTTCTTCGGATTGTGGGCAGTGCAGTGATGGAACGTGCAGCCTCAGCCCTGCAGGGGCTTTATAGAGACAATGACACTTACAAAAAACTATATAAATAAGAGACTTTTAAGTGTTTTGACTGTTTAAGAATAAAGCCAGCACGATTACATAGAAACCTGATCCTTGCAGGTAGAATGGAGAAGTCCTGGTAAGAAGTGTACCCAGACCATGCATAAGAAACAAAAAAACAAACAAACAAATAACAGACAGATCTATGCCAGGCAGGTACTCACAGACATGTAAATAAATGAACAATAAATAGATACGTAATAAATAAGTAAAATCCTAGTCCCAGCAATAACAAGCCCCAGAATGATTAGTTTAAGACAATAAAAGGATTTGTGATGTAATGATTTCCTAAACAAGTATATAATATTTCTTTTGCTGATTGTCTGTAACCTCTGGTGTTCTGTCTTTGGGTTGTGTATATCAGGTCTGTTTTTATTTGTTTTATTTTTGTCCTTCTTCTTTTCTTTCGTAATTAAAAATGTAAATAAAAAAAATAAAAAAAGAGGGAATCAAATCAGTAAAGTTGCAGCTGGACAGCTAAACGATGAGTTGAAACTCGCTGTAAAGCTCTTTTGCCAACTGCCGATATTATCACAGAATCAAATCCATTACTGAGTGAAACCCAGAGTTTAACTGATTTTAAAACTTTACCTTAAAGTATACAACTATTAGCAGTAAATATACTCATTCTGGAGAACTGACTGATGTTCTGATTCATGTAAACGCATCAATAATGAAAATTAACATTTCAGTTTGAAGGTTTTACACTTTTGTTTGCATTTCCCTGCTTTCAGATCAAAAAACAAAGATGTTCAACACTTATTTAAACACCTGTTAACAGACGTATCTAATGACCTGAAATACATCAGCTGAGTTATTGTAGTTATGGTACTTTTCATCCTCTACACCTGAGTTTTCCCTTATTTTCTTCTTATTTTCTTCTGTGTTTCTTCTGTATTTGTGTCATTCGGTTCGGCCGGTGTGTTGTCAGCGCAGCGTCGGGCTTCACCTCTCCTTCCGTTTGATTAAATCATAGCTGTAGTAGCGAGATGAGTCCCACAGAGTCAGATGCAGAATTATTAACCTTTGCTGTCGGAAGGACGTCTCTCTCTCTGCAGGCCTGCAGTGAGAAGAGCGGCCAAGATGGACGCCCCGGTTCAGAGCGCAGGCCGCTGTGTGTGTGTGTGTGTGTGTGTGTGAGAGACGGAGCGGAGGCGGGACAGTCAGCTCGCCACTCTGAATAAAGCCATCCATCCCTGAAGGTGTCTGAGCGGCTCACTCCACGCCGCCCGGTCACTCCCCGTTCCTCATGGATCAGAGAGATGAGACACCGAGCGCTAAATTATTCAACAAAGAAACTATCAGCAACTCAGGAAACCGTAAAAAATTCACAGCTCATCATAATTCACTTTTCTTCTGCGATGATCAGATGAGTTTGAAACGCTGAACCCCCTCACATGATAGTTTTAACCTTTTCAAACCCATGAAAGCTTCAGTGAACGTCTTTATGATATGACAGCGTACTGAAAGGTTCCCTGTTAGGTTGTTTTTTGTTGAGAGTTGTGTTAATCCTCATATCCTTGAAGCCCAACAAATGTGTTCAAAAGTTGCAATACAACAATATATAAATACTCCACTCTACATTAATGTCAGTTTCATTTACTGTCTTGAGGAAATGGTCCTTTAACTCTTATTTCACCTGTTTTTGTTGCATGTTTTCTTCTTCTTCATGTTTTAATTTGCACTCTGCAGTCCACAGGAATATGTATAACATCACCTTTATGCTTGCATGTTTACATATGCATCCTCATTTTAGTTATCATTAAAACCTAAAACCTAAAACAACAACATCAAGATTAACAGTTGGTGGCGCTAAGTCTCCAGTCGGTGCCATTAAACTGTTGCAGAAGAAGAAGACACAACGAGATGACGTCATTAAAAGAGCAGCAGTCAAAGCTCAAACATGATGGAAATATGTTTCATGTGTTCATGTGAGGAAGGTTACAGTCTCCTCATCGCTCCACACGGTACACTGTATAGTATAGAATAATAATATAATATGGTGGAATATAGTGAATATAGTATTCAGTGAAATACACCAACTTTTCCACTTCAGCCAAGTGTAAAACCTTTTTTTTGTGATATTTTTTTTTTTTCAAAACAGGTGGATGAGAAAGATGGAAACTTGCTTATTATTACTTATATTATGCATTTATGATAATCCATTCTACATGAGTTGACTGTGTATTTACAATTAATGCTATTTTATACTTCTACTATAAATTTCAGAAGGAAATTTTACATTTTTTTACTCCACTACACATTTATCTTACACATTTATCTCTCCACTATCTTTATCTTGACAAGCTTATAAAATACAAGACATTGTTAAAGAGTCAATGCACTTATATACTTCACACACACACACACACATTCATACACTGATGGCAGAGGCTGCCATGCAGAGCGTCTAATCATTCACACACCGATGGCTCAGCCTTCGGGAGCAATCTGGTGTTCGGTATCTTGCCCAAGGACACTTTGACACGCAGACTGGAAGAGCCAAGAATCGAACCGCCGATCCTCCAATTAGCGGATGACCTGCTCTGCCTCCTGAGCCACAGCCGATCCAATAAATAAATAATAATAAATCACTGGTTCCCAAACTTTTTTGACTTATGACCTCTTACAAAACAGCAGCAGTGTGCAGTTGTGTTTCATGTCTCAGATGAGCTGTTAGCAGCTCCAACCAGAGAGAAAATGTTCCCTCTAATCTTCTCACATGGTTTCATATAATAACAGTTTGAGGCCTGAAGACATAAAATGATCCAATATTTCACAGAAATATTTTGAGAAAAGTCCAAAAATTTGAAAACAGATTTGTGCATCAGCACTTCCTTTAATCATCTCAGATTTATCTTGTGACTTTTACTTCTCTACTTTTACTTAAGTAAGATTTTGAGTGCAAGACTATAGCTGTGTCTCAAATACTTCTGTTAGTACACTTTCATGTAGTACACTATATATTACTGGCGTGGTGCGCGAATTTCTACCGGGTAGTGTTGTCTCAAATCAAACACGGCCGTTGTGCACTTACCGGAAATGACGATCCCAAATCAGCATTAGCTCGCGTTAGCATTCACGTTATCGTTCGCGTTACCAAATCATTACAGACTGCTAAATTAACCCAAAAAACATACTGATGGCTTATATCCGACAACAGTATAATGGTGCTTGCTGCTAAAAAACACATGTATATCTTACATTTGTATAATGTGGCGATGTTCACCGTAGTTACAACATACCCTGCCGCCATTTCCAGTTTGAAAAGTGGTCCCTCCCCTTCTGCTACGTAGCCAAGATGGCGACCGTTGAGGGCGAGAAGTGTCCATAGTTCCACACTCAACTTATAGATCGTTACTTCTCAGTGTGAACGCACTTACGCACTCAAAATGTTAAGTGTAAGTACAGAAGTATGCGATTTGAGAGAGAGCATATTACTTGTAATGGAGTGTTTTCAGATCGTTGTATTTGGTACTTTTACAAAAGTAAAGGATGTGAATACTTCTTCCACTGCAGCTCCTCTCCATAACTTTAGTCCATGAATCATCAGGCATTTGCAGCTTTATTTCAGCCATCTTGTTCGTTGACATGCCCTTGCTGTTATAAGGCTGCCTTCTCATTGGGTTGCTTTGAAAGGAGCCATTAAACCACAGTCAGCTCTATTTACTATTATAATAAACTGGCAGAATGTTTTCTGACTGATTCTTTCTCTCTGTGACTGAAACTAGCAGCTCTGCCTCTAATATGGCTCAGCCCTGAGTCGTTGCAGAGTTGTAATTAGCCTATTAACAGTTAGCAGGCAGGGGTTTTTTTTTCTGCGAAGGCCACACAGTGAAAACATTCAGACTACAACTGCCGGAGCAGACTGGAATAATCAGCCCTGGTTTACACTGATAATTGCCTGTTACACAATAAGAAGGACAGAGTGGAGGCATTGTTTGTGACACTTTGACACACGGAGCTGCGGATGAACCGTCAGCCCACGCCGAAGGACGAGGCGGCAGAGATCAGGTCCCTGCTGCGGGGATCCAGGTTCCCCAGCAACCAATTAGGTAATGAATGAAGCTCTGGGCCTAACGAGACCCCGAGCATGTTCCGACAGCTGGCTGATAGGTTGATGGGTAATGTGGAGGGCCTGGCGATAACGAGGTCACTCCATGATTGTGACAATTCGTTCCGTGGTTTAACCTCCTGAACCTGCAGGGTTTTTTTTTTTTAAGATTTAAAGTTAGAAAACATCAGAAATACATGTTCTGTCCGCTTGTTTTAAAACTTCATTCAGGCTTTATGACAACTTTACTCCAGCAAGTACATCCCATCATTTTATGGAAATATTTATGTTGTGTGCATCATTTTGTTCACTTCAGCCTGAACTGTTTTGTATCTTTGGAAACTTTAGAATTTCAAAATAAAGTTCTGTGAACAATGTTTGACCTTCCAGCACTAATGGTTACAAAGATCAGCAGTGGATTCAGCAGGGTGAACCGAGATTTCTCAACCTTTTGTAGCCTATTAGAGAGAAAAAACACCTTATTTAAAAATAAACTGGATGAACTGAATGAAACTCTCCTTGTTGAATCATCAGTACAAAAGATGAACAACTGTGTTATAAAACATGTAGCTCTTTCATAAAAAGTTGAATGTAGAAGTATGTGTACATAGAAAGTTTGAGGTAGAAGTGAACTACAACTCCCATGGTGCAGTTCAGGAAGGAGGCTAAAGATTACAATGTAGAGAAAATTGATTTAAATCAATTTATTTTAATTTCTGGGTCAATTTTAGATGAATTCAGCAACTCTGGTGCTGTGTTTTGTTCTCAACTGCAACAACAAAGTGTTGTTGTTGTTGTGTTTAGAATTTGCTACTCTGCTGCAGGCGACCAAGGCTTGTGGGTATTGTAGTATTTAGAGCTGTCCGCAATGCCAAAATGACAGACTAAGTTGAAATAATTGACACCTGGTTGTCAGAACATAAACCGAGATGATCTTTATATTATCTGGTTGAGTCCTGTGTTTCTATGTTCAGATTGAGGATACTGAGAGATCTGAAATTGTGAATAAAAAATGAGGTAAACCACTTTGCAACTCTACTCCAATCATATCAGTTAGTCGTCGTCCTCAAAGCCTTTTCTCTTGTAACGGTCAAAGCAAAACATACTGTTCCAGCATAAATGTAACAATTGGCCCAGTATGTTTTTATTTGTTTTTATTTATTTTTTCCATTTTCTAGTGCAATAACCCTAACCCAATCACATTTTACATTTTTCCTCATAACACTATACTAAAATACAGATCCAGGTCTTCTACATGAACCATCAACTAGTGAAGATGCCAGAGACAATCATAGCTTCAATATTTTAAGATAATGACACACATATATATATGTATATACATGAAGGAATGGTGACTAATTTCTAACATTTAAAAAACTTTATAAGTCACAGATTATGATCTTGTTGCTATCAGAGTCAACGTGTCATAAACTACTGACTGTTATTCATGAGGCACAAACACCGTCTGTGTGTTAAATTGTCCTCAAACTTCTCTCCGGTGTTTCGTCTGAAAACCAATCCAGTCGGTGAGTTGCAGCAGAGGCAGATGAACAAATTCAATCCGTTACCATCATCCTTGTCAGTGCTGTCGGGGTTGTAGTGGAGGGGTGAGGAGGGGGGGGGGGTCTCACTGTAGAAGGAAACAACTGATGATGCTGTAAAGTGAGTGTGAGAGCGAGGGAGGACTCAGGTGGCGGGCTGATGCATGATGGGAGTGACGGCAACTCAAGTGGGAGTTAATTCAGTGTCAAATGAGACGGAGAGATAGGTGGGGGGGGGGGGGGGGGGGGGGGGGGGCAGTCATATAGAGTCCTGCATCAGTACTGCAGCTGAGCCCCTCTGATACCTCTGCACATAGATCACACTGACAGGTCAGACTCAGACTCAACAGCTACAAAAACGAGGAAAAAAAACACAAGAGCGCTGCAGGAAATCCCTTCTGTATAAAACAATGCTGCACAGCAGTGCTGCAAAAAAACACAAATAGAAATATAATTGTCTACCACGACCACAACTACCAGTTTAATAATGGTAATGTTTCACAGTTATACCACCAGTCTGACACAAACACAGAGCAGAGGAGGACCTCCAACATGGCCGCCAGAGGGAGGAGGGGTTACATCACCTGAGAGGTTTCTATTTCTGAAACTGTGTCAAACTGCTGTTTTTATAAAAGCAGCAGATAAACAGAAGTGCTCACATTAAGCAGAAGGAACATTATCTGTAATCCCTAATCCACTATTATCTTTATTTATCTTTATTTATCTGTGTGTGTGTGTGTGTGTGTGTGTGTGTGTGTGTGTGTGTTTCCTTTTGTTCTTCTGTCTTTCTGAGGACCAATTTTAGTCTTGAGCTTTTAGTTTATGTCAATGAGGGTCCTCGTAAGTATACAGTTGATGTCCTAAAAACAATATATAAAAATGCTAAAAAATCCAATAAAGTACAAGGTTTTATCCATTTTTTTAAATTGTGATCGAAGGATTAACTGAACAATCGTATTTATTATATTTATTATATTTTTGTTTCTCTTCGTGTGTCTGTTATCAAAAATGCATCTGATTCATATTGCAATGAAAAATAAACATAATGCACACAGACAGATGGATTCTTCTATTTCTTTGAGTGATGTTCACATTAATGTCATTTGTAAAAAAAAAAATGCTTGTGCTGGTTTTGTAGCCAACAATCCTCAAGTCAAGTTGAGACTATTTTATTTATATAGTCCAATGAGCAGCACTTGGTGAAGGCTGTTGTTGATTGTTGGACCGTTTTTTAGGCCTCCTAAATTTCTAGAGCAGTGATTCCCAACCTTTCTGTCCTGTGACTCCTTTAAAATGAAACAAAGTCTATCTGGGGCCCCTTGTCACACGTTGCACTGTTTATAAAAGGACTTATTTTGTTTTATTTGAATAACCTTTAGAGTTTTGTGGAGATAAAATACAGTAATTCACCAAAAATAAGCAAAAGTTAGAGGAAGCTAAAACAAACTATTTCGTGTATCAGAAATATGTTTTATTCTGTATCCTGTCTCATCCTGTCGTTTCATGACCCATTAGATTAATCCAGCGACCCCTTGTGGGGGTCCTGACCCCCAGGTTGGGAACCACTGTTCTAGAGGATCAAAGGTCCTAAAGTCCTTAAGGTTTGATGGATTTAAGGAGTCTCTGGAAGATTCACAAATACTCTTGAAGATCCTCAAAGTGTCATTAAGGTTATTGAAGACTTCTGAACATTCCTGTTGGTTTTGAGAGTTTTTCAAGGTTTCTAAAGGTTTGTCGAGGTTTTTAAAGGTTCCTGAAGTTTTCTGAAAGTTTCTAAAGCTTTTTTGGGACAGTAACAAGGAAGCAACAGAAGAAGCTGTTGGTCAAGTAAAGAAGAACACTACGTATCATGAGATTTTGATCATAGCGAGATTAAGATCAACAAGGTCAACAATCATGTGACTTCATTGTAGTAAAAAGGAAACTTAAAGTGAAGCTCTTATTTCATCAAACTTCGATCCTCACTTACAGAATGTAAACAGGTTTGAACCACATGAACACGACCTTGGATACAAGTGAGTTTTCTGTTTTTAGCAACTTTTAACAAACACAGTTGACATAAACGTCACGGCTCGAGAGGAAGAGGTGAGTTCATGAGCGAGTCGAGGGGTGGCGGTGAGCTCAGACACGTCCGTAATAACAGCAGGACAGAGACGAGCAGAGACTGTAGAAGTTTGAAGACAGCAGAGATAACAACTTGAAAGATGAAAAGAAAAGACTTTAGGAGACTTTTTTTGCTGTGCTCAGATAGTAATCATTGTTTAACTTCATTAAAATCACAAAGGTTTCAACTTTTTCGGTAGGTGCTGCCTCAGAATATGGAAAGTAAACTCCTTTTTTTTTTTTTTTAGAAAGACAGATGAAAGAAATGCTGAATGAGAGATTGCGTTGAGTTACAGAAGCTGAGGCGGCGAGCGGAGGCTAGCTTGGACGTGATGTCACGACTTTGGCTTTCTATTGCAGCAGTGTGACTGAGGCTCGTGGGTATTACTGTAGTATTCAATAGACTAATCTCCCGTTGCCAATATGTGATTTCTCAGAAACAAAAAGTTGAAAAGATTCAAACCGATGGCCAGAACTGATAAATTATCCAGGAGACTCGTGAGTGTTTCTGTCTTCGGGGACGTTGAGGATATCATTAAAAGAAAACTTTACAGTGGGGGGGAATAAAAAAGCCTCTGGAACCAGGTGTTCTTGATCTTCTGACTGCGTGCTCTTTCATCTTATGCTCATTTTTTCCCCAGCTGCACCCCCCCCCCACCCTGTACACACTTGGACAGATGCTCTTTACATGAGAGGCCTGTAAAGCTAAGCTTGAAAGTTAACCAGAGATGTATAGAGAGAGAGAGAGAGAGAGAGAGAGAGAGAGAGAATGTGGCAGACAGACTGATGGTGCAGTCATGCAGTAAATGATGTTGGTTTAAGGCATCATACGGCGGTAGATTGCCACCTCCTCCAGCTTTCACACACACACACACATACTCCCGCTTAACACACAGGCGCCTCTTAATGATAATGCTCTTTAAATGGCTTTATTGATTTTAATGTAGCCTACCACACATATATTTTATGAAAGTCAATACGGTAAGAGGGCCACCTCCCTAATGTAAATAGCTGGTTGGAAGTCTATTAGAATGGTTATCGATGGAGGAGTGGTAATTACCTGCCGCTGCGCCGTGCTCGCTCGCTCTTTATCCGGCCATGTCTCAGTCTGACACTTTAAAGCCACAATAGAGCTGAATATCGGGGGGGAAAGCTGGTGAATATGCAATGCAAATCAATGCCCACAGAGTCCATGTGCTTTTGATCAATACTACAGTGTGAAGAGAGAGTGAGTTCAGACTGCGAGACGTCTCTGTACGCACCTGAAGATAAGAAAAAAAACTCTTTAATACTCACAGTTCAGCTCATTTCCCTCTCCTGTCATTTTTGTCTGTCCTCACTGTCACCCCTCTACTACTACTACTGCTGCTGCCACTACAACTACTTCAGCTGCTACTATGTATACTGAAAGTACTACAACTGCTATCACTATGACTACTGCTGCTCCTACCAACTGATACTTCTGCTTCTACTGATACTATTCCTACTTTAAATACTGCCACTACTATTATTGCTGCTGCTTATACAACTACTATTTCCATTACTGGCTACTTTTGTTATTAGTAGTGCTGCAGGACTTGGTGTTTCTTTGTGGGGAGTGACAAGCTCAGAGTACAGTACAGTACGTACACCAAATATCAGCTGTAATCATTATACATTCACGTAATAATCCATTATCGTCACTCCCATCTTCCTACAGGGCCGAACTTTGTGTTTGTTTGTGGGGAGTGACAACGTTAGAGCCTAGATGCCCACATATCAATACCGTATATATGATATTACACATAATATTCCTTTATTGTCACTCCCCACTCCCTTCTGGGCTGAACCTGGTGTTTCATTATGGGGGAGTGATGAGGTCAGAGCCTAGACGCCAGATTTTCAACACTGTAAATATTATACAGTTTCAGAATAATCCACTGCATGAGAGTTGGCTGACGTACCCGATACTAGTACAACTGAAACCACTGTTACTACTTGTTCCTGCCACTACTACTCCTCCTACCACTACTGCTGCTTCTACAACTAACACTGCTACTACTAAGTGTACTGTCACAAATACTGTACTACTATTCCTCCTGCTACTACTATTGTAACTGCTACTGCTACCACCACTGCCCCTGTTACTGATACTACTGCAGCTACTTCTACTACTCTACTCCTGCTGCTACTATGACTAACACTGCTACAGCTGCATACTATTACTACTGCTCCTGCTACCGCCGCTGTTACTAGTGCAACTGTCAGTACACTGAAGTGAGAGTTTAGACTGCATGTCTCTGTGAGGAGCGTCTCCATTTGCGTGGAAAATAGGAAAAACACTCTCATGCATCCAATTCATTTAAATTCTCAGGTTCCTCTCTCTTCCTCTCTTCTCTCTCTGTCATTTCGCTTTAACTCCCTCTTTCATTCCTCCTCCTCCTCCTCTTCCTCGCTCCTAGCTCCACGACTGGGTGACGCCGCTTAATTGGCGACGACACTGAAACATGTCCTGTCCTGCTCTGCAGCCTCCTCTGCATAATTAAAACAAGAGCAACACTTCATCTCCACTGCAGCTGGAAGCAGATGAGAGAGAGAGAGAAAGAGAGAGAGAGAGAGAGACACTGACAGTGAGAACAGAGGCAGAGAGAGGAAGAAGGGTGAAAGTATCCCCTGTTATATCTCTTCTTATAACCTATTTTTATAGACTGGCTTTTATGTGATGGCTTTTATCCTATTATTTTTACAAATATATTATTTTTACCCTCTGTGTCTATCCTTTTATCTTCCGCTGCCTTCTTCCTTTACTTTTTAATTTATTTCCACTTTGATGTTTGAATTTATTTGATTGTTGAAGCACTTTGTCAACTGTGTGTTTGAAGTGTGCCATAAATGAAGTTTATTATTTTATTATTATTGAGAGAGAGAGAGAGAAGAAAGGCTGATGTATGGATACACACTGAGCGGCTGAGGGATGAGAGGGCTTGGCAGGAAACGGAGGGGTTGCCGTGGCAACAACAGAGCCGGAGTGGACGACCTCTCAATCTGTGGATGTTCTGACCAAACCAAACAGAAACATAACAGAACCAAAACAGAACTGAACAGATACAAACAGGACCATGATTGTAACAGCACTACAGCAGAGAGTTCAGGTTAACACTGATGCTACTGTTACTGTCTCACATGATGTGTTTCAGCAACATCAGGCAAACAAGACTGAAACATTACCCAGATACACTTCAGTTTGAAATCTCTACAGATTGTCTGCACTTGTTACGTTTCTGTAAGTACAATAAAAGCTTTGCAAGTAAAAAGCCAAGGAGACTAAATTATTATTGTAATCCATGCAAAAGATGGCCAGACTGCAGAATATGAAACGATAGACTTTTTTCTATCATCACATGATATATATCGTTATATCTCACAGCATTTATCTTCTACTGGTCCTTTATGCAGCCCCTCAGTTCAGCCTCTGTCTGAAACAGGCCGTTTTAGCTGCTGTCTCTTTAAGGCCCCGCCTCCTGATGAGCCCACTCTGTTCTGATTGGTCAGCTTCTGGAAGCTGTGTCATGGCCGACATTCAGGTGGCTACATCAATAAATCATGAAACAAACTACAGTAGCAGGATGTAACTTCTTTTTCTAATTCTTTATTTGAAATGTTAACTTCTCAAATACTTACGTAAAACCTGACCATTAATGAGCGCCATCTGACCAAATCAAATGTTTTTATCGTTGTTCTGGACGGCTTCACTGAAAAGCGGAGTGAAAAGCCGACCGTCACAGAGAGGGGACGAGGAGACGCGGTATTGTTGTACTACAGAGATAACAGCGTATATTTTAATACTGATATATTTATGTGTGATGTCGTCTCATTCTGATGGCAGCAACACTGCAGCGTAACCAGGCTACCTCGGCTAAGCCAGCTAGCATACATCCATGCTACAGCTAAGTCTTCGCTGCCAAAAACATTCTGAGTGGAATTCACGCTCTAGAGTTATTGTTCCGCACGTCGGAGTACGTGGATAATGGTGAACTATTCTCCTCGTATCCTTCATACGACTGTTACCTTGGGACCTCATGTGATTTAGAAATGACCCCCCTATGTCTGTGTTTCGTGAGGCAGATTCGCACAGGATGAGCAAAGTCTGTATTTTACTCAGATTCACCGTCGTTACCGGGTATCCACATAGAAAGCGAGACGTGAGCGACGGCGTTCCATCCGTTCGGTCCACGCTGACTGTAACGTGAAGTCTCTGTCCGTCTTTCAGCAGCTGAGAGGACAAACTGACTTCATCGAACTGACTGACAGCAGAAATTTAACTAAAATAAATTTCATGTCGGCTCTACGGGAAGAAATCAACACAGTATTTATTGGTTTTATTTCCCCGCCAAATGTAGCGAGTGAGGGGAATCTGCCTGTAGTGAAACCGACAGACTTGAGTCCTGATCAATCGATGTACAAACCTTCCAAAAAAACCCAAAAAACAACCTCTACCTTCTATCACATGACCTCTGTGTTTGGCAAAATACGGTAGGTAATTTGAGATGGAATTTTTACTTTACAAATTATGGATATGGCAGATTTGCACAAGATTAATTTCACATACGACCTCCACAATTATTACAAAGAAGTCCCCATGTTATACTAGTCCTATGCGAATAAGGCTTATGAATGTACTTCTGTGGCTAGAGGGGCTACTAATGTTAATACTAAATACCATTAAACTAAACTCCAGTACTGCTGCTAATACTACAACTCATATTACTGATTGCAACTGACACTACTTGTAATAATCTGTTACATTATTATTACTACTGCTGACACTGTTGCAGTGCACAAGTAGTAGCCTACTGCATGATACTATTAACCCTACTAATACTTCTGTTGTACTAGTACTACTACTGTTTCTTCTGCTATAACTACTACCAGTGCTGTACTAGACCTTCTTCTTGCTGTTACTTCTACCTCTACTGCCATAAGCCGCGCTGTATGTAATAGTTATCATTAAACACTGTAATGACACTATGGGGGATATTAAATCTAGTTAAGCACAACAGGGAGAATAAACAAGTAAACAAACCCGAGTCTCAGCTGATGAAATGATTGAGTTATTTGAAGCAGCAGTGAGCTGTTTATGTGGAGAATCTTCCTAACAACAGATCCCACATCAGTGTTTCACCAGAGCTCTTCAGCCACATGACAGCAGCTTGTTATGTAAATGCACACACACACACACACACACACACACACACACACACACACACACACACACACACACGGGGTAAAAACAGAAGTACACCTCCCTGCAGTCTGCAGCTGTTTGACCTGCAGCTGCTGAATATGAGTTTTCATAGCAGCCATCATAATGCAACATGCAGTTCTGTTTCACTGCTCTCATATTCCAAACATCATGTCTGTATTTTCCCCATCTCATTCTGTTTTTCTGTCTACAACTAAAAAAAAAAAATTGCTGTGGAGAATTAGATCAGCAGGTAAACAAAATCGAAATCTGGTGACAAAATTTAAAATGACAGCTCAGGTTACTGAGGTTGCACCAGTTTTTTTTTTTTGCTCCTGCAGGATAATTATTTGTTGGCTCTGATTCCCTCTAATTATTTTCTTCTAATTATGTATTTCCTGTTTTTATGTCATTAGAACTGAGGACGGTCTCTCCTATTTGTATCCGCTTTCTGCAGTTATGTCCCCTTTTTAATAATTATAATTGCAGCAGGCAGATTGTAAAGTCGTTTCATGTCCTGAAACTACACAACTGAAATGGCTTATTTAGAAAAAGAGCACACAAATCCTCATCTACCTAAAGTTTTTTCAGAAGGACTCAATGGGATTTTTTCAGTCAGGAACTCCTCAGGCTTCAACCTGCAGGGCCTGCAGAGCAACACCACACACATATCTCGGGGGTTGTCCAAGGACAGAGACTGAAACCGAGACTAAAAGGTTTCACCACAAACCGTCAAGACAAACAGACACACGAGAGACGGATCCACATGACTGACAGTGATTTAAACAGCTCTGAATATTATTGATTTATTGCAAGGTTGATACTCGCTATAGAAGATAATGACTCAGGGTTGAAATGGGATCTGGAGTGAAGTACCTGTCATACCAGTGTTTATGGCAGAGCTAATTCCACTGTTGTTTTGTTGTTGTTTTTTTTCAGAATCAGTGAATTTCCTGGAAGCTCTGTGGTACATTTGCTGGACTGGTGAAGTGAAAAAACTGTGAAGTAAATCTGTGGGCAATTTTTGTGATGAATTTGTGCCATTGACCAATAGCAAGCCGTCTTGACAGTGCTGACCTTTGAGGGGACGGAGCGCCGCAAAGCCCAAAAACGGAGGACGCTATCGTAGCGTATTAATGGTTTTGCACCATTCATTTCAGAGTGAAAGCTACAGCTACAGTATTGAGACAAGAGTCGTTAGCTAACAAGCCTGCCAATGGTTAGTTAGCAAGCTTGCTAGCTCTAAGAGCTTCATTTCCCTCCTCAATCACTTGTTATTGAATATAGTGGTGTTTAATGGTGAACAAAATGAAAAAGAACGAAGCTGAATTGTAGAGAGAAAATAGACAGAAAGCTCAGTGAACTATTATTACTGACTAACGTTAGCCTGACCGGTGCAGCTAGCACGTTAGCTGTTAGCTGCACCGGTCAGGCTGGCACGTTAGCTGTTAGCTCATCAGCTACTTTTTTGTTTTGTTTTTATTGAAGATACAGAACAACAATATAAAGCAACAAAACAACATCTGAATGAACACAGGCAAACAATAATGTGATAATTTCATTACATCATGACATCATCAGATGAAATCATTAATATTAAGATACATAAGTAAGAAAAAAGTAATATATCATATGAAAATACTAATACTAAAAGTAAAAACAAAAGAAGAACCACCAAAATATTTAAAAAAGCTTTATGTTCTCACTGTTTTCACTTTAATCTCATAGACTCAGACTGAGCATCTGAGATCTAAAGTCAATCAAAAAGAAATTAATTTCAGTTTTCAGTTCAGCTTTAAGGAAATTTTGCCTTTGAATAAAGAATTTTGCAAGTAAAAATGAAAAATGTGCCGTGTTTTCAGTAGATTTTTAGTTTTATCAAAAGTAAAGTTCACTAACTAGCCCTGCCAGCGGTTACATCATCGAGCTTCTGGCTCCACCTGTTTCGTGTGGACGAACAAATGTCAACACATGAACTTGTGCTGTTGGCAGATAACAAAGCAGCTTTAACACCGTTGACCTTTAAAAGGTTGTCATCCTGTAGCCAAGAGTCTTCCAAACTAAGCACACGTATAGGTTGTTTGTCACCTAAAGGTGTGTTCAGATTGTTTTTGCAGTCTGTGTTTATTGTCCAAAAAACAAAAGACAAGTCTTCAGTTTTTTTTTTTCAGATACATTCTCATGTTTCTCCCGGCGGATTCAAAGACAAAGTGGGATGTATAATCCCTCCAGTCCAGTGTTTTCTGGGTCAGATGTGCGTCTCCTCACAGTTGGATGTGTCCAGAATATGTCCACAGGAAGATGATCAACCTCTTCCACCGCCTGCATTCTGAGGTCTCAAATTCATTTTGACTGCTTGTATCCAGTAAATTTTCTTTTATATTGTCTTGTGTCACCACCCAAAGAAATAAAGATTAATTAAATGAGGACCAGGTGAGATGGGAAGACTGTATATGACTACACAAACCCCTGATGTCTGCAGAATGAAGCCTGGTCTTCATCTTGTCCTCTTCACAGTGCAGGAAGCTCCCGGCTCCCCCCGGTAACCCCCCGACAACCACCAAAGCCGTGTCCTCATTTCGATGTGGAGGAGGCGGAGGAGAGATCCCCGAATGCTTTCTTTTCCTTTCTCTTCTCTCCTTCTCGTGGCCTCTCAGCGCTCTGTTTAATACACCGAGTTGACTTTGATAAAGCGCGCTGTGGAAACAGCCGCCTCTACAACGCCGCTCGATTCACGATCTGCCTATTCAGCAAAACTACAGGGTGGGCCTTTAGAGAGAGTGAAGAGGGAGAGAAGAGGGTG
This sequence comes from Thunnus thynnus, assembly GCF_963924715.1. NCBI lineage: Eukaryota > Metazoa > Chordata > Actinopteri > Scombriformes > Scombridae > Thunnus > Thunnus thynnus. The sequence continues at coordinate 32,586,155 of NC_089525.1, read as the reverse complement.
GGATGGAGAGAGAGAGAGAGAAAATTGAAAAAAAAAAGGGGGGGAGAAAAAAAACCTACAAAGAAATAGAGAATAGATTTGGAAATGGAGAGAAAGCCGGCGGCAACATTTTGAGTCTGAACAGCTGCCATATTATTACACGTTCAAAGATACACGGCAGGACGAAATGATGGATGAGCGAGGTGTGTGTGTGTGTGTGTGTGTGTGTGTGTGTGTTATATCCAGATTAGGGATGACCATCTCAGAAAATATCACGGTGTCATGGCATACGGTATTTCACAATCATTATTATCAGTTACGATGACCTTTAAAGAAATGAAAAAAAAGAATTTATAGTTGAAACTTGAAACCATTTTTTGAATGTTAGTAAATGTGTAAAAACTTGGTTTGCATGTCAGCACCAGTGATGGAGGAAGTATTCCTCTGTCTATAAATGTCCTGCATTGAAAATGTTAAGTAAAAGTATGTAAGTATTATCACAGAAATGTACTTAAAGTATAAAGCCTTGTATAAAGGAGCACAAGCTGCAGTCATCCAGGAATTATCCGGTGCCCGACGGCCGGCTCTCCCCACTGATGGATGAACCTCCAGGGCTGCGGAGAGCTACTTAACTGTGTAAAACTTAAAAAACAGAGCAAGTCTTGACACAGTATGAGTAGATGAAGTGAATGTGAAATGTGCTGCACTGGTTTTTAAATGACAAATTTTTAATTGGCTTTATATTTGAGAGGATGCCAATCAGTTCGGCTAAGGAGGTCATACCGGTTCATTCTGTTCACATGTCAAAGTGTCCTTGGATAAGACACTCACCTACCTTGTATGCTAGCTTACTGCCATCAGTGTGTGTGAGAGAGAGAAGCACATTGTAAAGCACTCTGGATAAAGGTGCTACACAAATACAGTCCAGGGTTGAGGAGCCGACAGTGAAACACAACATCCAAGGTTTGAGTCTAGTTGGGGAAGTTTGTTGCATGTCATTCCCCAAGTCTCCATCCCCTGATTTTCTATTCTCTCTCTACTATGGGCTATCTTTTAAAAAATTAAGACGCTTCAAAATAATTGATAAAAAAGTGTGTTGTTTTTTATTGGCTGTATGCTAATGTTTAGGATCCATTATTTTAAAGTTTAAAAAACATACTGAGCCTTGAACCTAAAATATATGGTTTTTATGTACAGTTATACTCCTAAATATACATCACAGTCATGCAAAAATCATGTAACAATCCAATACTGTCCAAACTCAGTCCTGCTTGCAATATTGGTCTAATACCTCCAGAGATATTAAAAAGAAAACAACCTTGGTGAAAATATGGAAAGCCGATGAGGTTATTATTCGTCTCATTTTCCCTGCTGTTTGTTTTAATATAGTTATATATCACCAGCATTTATAAGCACCGTTGCAGTGTTTGTGAACGCCGCTCCATCCTGTACAGCGACTGCAACACCAGTGTGCATCTGTCAGTGAAATGTAAAGACATAAACTAATACATAGACTAATAGTAAGTGGTTGGTTTAGCTATATGTTGTGTAGCATTTCATTTAGTCAAAGAAACGCCTCTGAACATAATCCAGGCAGGGATTATGTTGTCACAACAACATAATTATGAAAATAATTAAGTAATATATAAACATAATTTCTAGGGGACAGGGTTGCTGTGAGAGACACAACAAATATAGAAAAACAAAACAAACATATAGTAAAAGTAACAGTATAGGTTATGTTTCTGAGGTTGTATTAATGTGGAAACGATCAGGCTTCATTCAACAATGATTCAACACGATTGAGCCATCCTACAATCTTTGTAATGACTTGATTTTTCATTTTATGCTTTGTCGTTCTGTAGATGAAAAACATCTGGTTCCCCTTGGGAAGATCAGCTCCCAGATGACTCTTTCCAAGGATACGTGTGCGCCAAGAGAAGAAGAAAGAGTGCAAACACCAGAAGACTGCCTGCTTCTTCTTCTTGATGGACAGCAAATATACCGGGAAACCTTCAAGTTTCTGCTTAAAAACTGTAAATGGTATGCATATGACATATACTTAATGTAATTGGCATAATGGTTATTTATTCCAGAATATCTCACAGGCAAAACAAGCTCACCAACCTTATAATATGTTACAAGCAACATGGATAAAAGGTTCTGGTGGGCGTGTTTTGAGCAGGAAGCTGCTGAGTGTTCAAGACATCCAACGAGTCAAACAGTTCATCATAAACTTTGCTGATGTTCATGCCACTCCTTGGGCGCATCCCTGCTTTCAAAAGGTCAGACATGACATCAGTGTGGCAGAAATACAAAAGTCAGATGTGCAACCATGGTATATATTGGATTATTCATTAGAATTTGCTGTTTTTTTAATCAAGTCAAGATGTCAAGTACTCAATTTAAGTACTCCTCTCTGTCTTAAACATTAGGGTAGGCCACCGTGCTGCAACAGCACATTTCAAAAGCGATGGAGGCGGTTGACCCCCAACATTGTCATTGGGAAATGCATGACAGACTTGTGCTGGGTGTACCGAAAAATAACAACACAATCTACCAGAGCTGCAACCGTCATGACTGTGTGAAGTCTGCAAACTTGAGGAAGCAGGAGAAACACCTCTGCACTGTCGGCATGGAGCGTCAGGCATACCAGGACGTGGTCACCAGCTGCAGAGCAACAGCTGGTACGCTGGGTATCAAACTTGGGCCAAATCCACCCTGTAGCCAAGATCTCACCATGCTCTACGGCTTTGACTATGCACATCAGGTATCTCTTATCACAGCTGTAATGTTTCAATGTACATGTAGGGTGTTTCAATGTACATGTAGGGTGAAAATATAACACAAGAATAAAGAAATGATACATAAATCCATATTAACATATGTGTGTGCATGTGACAACAGGTACTGACCAAGATAGAAGCATAATTAATAATTAGTGAATCACTCTTTACTCATTCTTTCCTTTCTCTTCTTGTTTTGTCTTGTTTTTACAGGTCCATTACCTCAGTGACCCTCTCCAGCCTGGGCCGGTGTACTTTTTGGTTCCCTGCCAATTGTTACGTATTTGGAGTCTGTCGTGAAGGTGTGTCTAAGCAGGTCGACTAACTGATCGATGAGGCTCACTGTATCAGTGAGGGCTCCGATGGGGTCATCACCTATCTGCACCGCATGCCAACATGTCCAGCTGCACTGTGACAACTGCTCTGGACAGAACAAGAACAGGTTCATGCTGTGGTACCGGGCTCGGCGATGCCCCGGACTGGTGTTTTGGGCTGTTCAAGAATAGGTTCTGTCATGCACCAGTTTCGAGCCAGGAAAACATCTTTTTTGACACGTCCATATATAATGAATTGTTTTGTGCCAGCATCCTGCAGGATAGTGACTGGGACTCTTTTTGCCTCACCCACTAGGGAAACAAAACCCTGAGAATCAAACAGCTGGAAATCCTCATCAGTTGTGTCTCTCTCTGTATCTCAAGTTCAGATTTCGAGTAGAGTCTGGTCTTGTTTGTATTAGACCTACAGGAGATGGAGTTTGGGCATTTTTGAACTGCTCTTTTTTTTGTAAGAGTCAAGCAGGTGGCGATGAGATGTCCCAGCTCATGACAGTAAAAACATTCTCTAGTTTCTGGGACAGCAGTGGGGTTATAATGGACACTTTTCAGGGATTTAAACCTTCTCTGAAAGGGAACTGGATCTCGCAGAATTGGAATAGAAAATACATTTTCAGGCTGAAACATTAGCATGTTAGTTTGACATGGACAGAATAAACTGGTGAAACTGAGATTAGTCAAGTTTGTCCTGAAGATCTGTGGGTGTGTGTTGCCTTTTTTACATTTGGGTATTCAACATTGTAATTTTCTGGCTGTATTGTCTTGCATATTGCTCCTCATTCGCCATATTTCTAATTATATTCAATTTTAGCCTTTTATTATTTTCTTGCTGCAGTGACATTGTCTCCCTGTGGGGATCAATAAAGTTTCATCTAATCTGAACCTGATGAAACTGTGTCAGACTCAGCGAGGAGCTCTCGTTGCTTTATTTAGTGCAGATTTTAAATTGAGTTTGGTGCAGCAATCCTGCTGCTTTGATATTAAGACTGATGGATTTTTACTTTCCTCTGTCTCACAAGTGATTTTCACAGTTTTGACGGGGAACTATTTGTTCTCCTGTACCTTGACAGGAGTTATTTTCATTAAATTCTCGTTTTACATGCTGTCGCTGCTTTGTTTTAATGTCTTATGGCTGCTTTATTGGCAGAGCGACGCTCCATTTCAGTATTTGAATTGAAATACAAAAAGACGTTGGTAGTCAATAATTAATTAAGGGGAACAAATTACAAATTTGTAGTATTAAATGCAAATAGTAACTCAGGTTTATGAATGTTCCAACATTTTTCTTCTTTCTTCTTCTTCCTGTCACCTAAAAATTGTGTTTATGTATTACTACTAAATTGTTTTCCCAATTATGCTGTGGTAGAAAACATAATTGCAGACTTTTGAATGAATAAATGAAGCACTACATTTGTGATGTTGCACTGAAGTTGTAGGGAAAAGGTCGGGGTGGATGGTAGACGAGACCTGCAAACTGGGTTTGCATCCTGTCTTCTATATGTGGATAGGCTTGGGTAACAAAAGCACTTTGGTTTGGATTAGTGAAAGGTCGTGCTCCTGGTTTAAATATGAATAAACATGTCGTTCCTCATGTTTTAAAGGTATACTATGCAGAATTTTACTGAAAAAAAACAATGTATAGACTCATACAAAAGTAATTCTTTTCAGTTATCACTTATGACCCACTAGAAAAAAAAAGTCAAACTTTATTTATATAGCACATTTCATACACAGGGCAACACAATGTGCTTTACATAAAATGGAAATAAAATCACAACACAATCATAAAAGTGCAAATGAAGAGCATAAATATGCATCAACAGGTTTTCAGTGCAATTATACAAGAATTAGTGCAGAATATAGAAATGTCAAAATATACAAAACACACACACACAAAGAATTTAGCCACAGACTGTTGTGAAAAGTAATGTTTTTAACTTGCTTTTAAAAGTGTTCAGTGTGTGGGAACCTCTCAGGTCTTCAGGCAGGGCGTTCCATCTACTTGGGGCATAAATACAAAATGCAGCCTCCCCTGCTGTAGAGTTAGTACGAGGGATGGTTAAAAGACCACTGCCAGTGGACGTGAGAGTTCTTGCTGGTTTGTTTCTAATTAGCATGTCTTTTATATGCTGAGGTGCAAGGTCGTTTTGAGCTTTGTATACAAGTAGCAGAATTTGAAAGTCAATTCTAGGGAGACATTTAAGGTGTGTTTTACTTCCGGTCAGAGCGCGTGCCTTCGCATTTTGAATTAACTGTAGTCACCACACAGCTGATCTGGGGAGGTCGGTGAATAGACCATTAAGGTAGTCTGAGAAACGAATCCATGCCTTTATAAATAGACCAGAGTCTGATTTTGATAGAAAGCCCTTTACTTTCAAAATGTGTTTTAGATGGTAGAAGGCTGACCTCGTGGGATGATTGATATCGCTCTTAAAGTTTAGATTGCTGTCTATGATTATACCCAGATTTCTAGCTTCACTTTTGCTCTCCAGTGACAGAGAACTGAGATGAGCTGCAATTTTCTGTCTCTGAGCCTTTGTATCAAAAGATGAATATTTCTGTTTTGTCTTTGTTCAGTTGTAAAAATGTTCTCACATCTGACGGGGCAGCCGTGGCTCAGGAGGTAGAGCGAGATACTGAACCCTAAATTGCTCCCAGTGGCTGAGCCATTGGTGTGTGAATGTGTGTGAATGATTAGATCCTACTGATGAGCAGTTTGGTTCCCTGCATGGCAGCCTCCGCCATCAGCGTATGAATGTTTGTGTGAATAGGTGAATGTGGCTTGTAGTGTAAAAGCGCTTTCAGCGGTTGGAAGACGAGAAAGGTGTTATGCAAGTGCAGTCCATTTACCATTTACCATCCCTAGATCATTGTTTTGTGTTTCTGTATAACATGCAAGTGGGAGCATATAGAAATGAAACAGCAGTGGTCCAAGAATCAAACCTTGGGGTACTCCACACTTAATATGTACTCTGTCAGAGGCAAAGACTCCAATGGACACAAATAACTGCCTGTCCCGTAGGAAGGTTCTGAACCAGTTTAAAACCGGGCCAGATAGGCCGACCCATTTTTCAAACCATTCCAGTAAAATGTCATGGTCAACAATGTCAAAAGCGGCACTGAGATCCAGAAGCACAAGAACAGATTTTATTAGAGTCTGTGTTTATATGCAGATCATTCACAACTTTGATAAGTGCTGTTTCTGTGCTATGGTGAGATCGAAAACCTGATCGATAAGTGTCTAGAAGGTTGTTTGATGTTAGATTGTTATTAAGCTGAGAATGAGAAAAAAATCAGAAACCAAAAGGACGAAATTTTCATGATGGTGCCCCTAGTTTTGCATCACTTCGATAGAATACTGTCAGGTATCCATCTATGTAGCTGGAGTCCTTATTTCAATACAATGCAAATCCAATGTCACATAAAGCAATAACGTGTCGTTCTATCATCGGCAGAGCAGACGGTCACACTGAGCCTGATTGCATCCTGCTCCACAAGAGCCACAGACTCTGAACAACAACCCACATCAGCTTTCCTGCTAAAGTCTCATTTTTATCTAACTTACCAACATGAACACACATCTTGTCCTGTAGCTTGAAGGAGCCACCAAACAAACATTCACCAGGGAAAAGTGCACCACTAATGCCGCTAGGTAGCTAATTAGCTGCTCAGTGGCAGCACATCGAACAGCATGTAAACATACCTGCAAATGTCACTTCGGACCCGTTAGTGTGTTGTTAGCAGTGGTATTGAAGTAAGAACCAAACCAGCATCTGTCTTCCTATTGCTGCAGCACTTTGTTTACACATCATTCCAGCCAGAAAGACCTTTTTCTTCCTCCTAATACAAAACCATTAACAGCAGAATTAAAAAAAACACATTAGACATTATTTTTGACTTCAAAAAGGGACGATTAAATGTGATTTCAGTTGGACTAAACCAAGACCTTGAGCTTACCAGGAGGTTTCAATTTACTCTCAAATCTGAAGGGTTCACTTTATGGGGAGCATGTTTATGTTAAGAAACTAGATTTTGATATTTCTTGTGTTTAAGTGTGAATTTTGGCCAGATGGTGGTGCTGGAGGAAAGGTCATGAGTCATGACCTGGGGATCATGAATATTAATAGTAAATTTCATAGCGATCTGATCAGTAGTTTGATGTATTTTCCTCTGAATCAAAGAGTTCATGAATCTAATTTTCAAATAAACCCTTCAGTGTATGCACATACACAGTATGTGCATGTTAATATGCTTGTGTATGTGTTCATATGCAATAACACTCATAATAATATAGCAACCATAAAAACTACATTAACAAAGCGTTAACGAGTTCTACAGCCCAAGAACTGAGAAATAAAACCCATAATGAGGTGAAATATGATATAAAAAATACATTAAAAGCAGAATAAATTAACACACAGAGAGAAACGTGTGTGTGTGTGTGTGTGTGTGTGTGTGTGTGTGTGTGTGTGTGTGTGTGTGTGTGTGTGTGTGAGAGAGCACAAGCATCCTTGCTGTGTGATGTCCCAGAATTCCTAGCGGCAGCAGCAGCACTCGATGATGGTGATATTAAGGAGGAAATGTTGCACAGGGACTTCATTGCCATCCTCCATATTTTGTGTAATAGAATGTAACTAGAATCATTATTTTTTCATCACAGCCCTCCCACAACTGTCTTCCACATCTAGGAACATCACTTTCCTCTCCGCTCCATCCCTCGCTGCTCGCTGTTCCTTCGTCACACTGCGAGTCAATTAAGGAGCATGAGATAAAATGTAAGGAATAGGGAGGAAAAAACGAAAAAGCGAAGGGGGGCTGCGGCAGCTCGCTCGGGGCCCGGCAGCGGCTTCTAAAGCCCCGCACCACTCCACTCCAGGCTGACATCTCGGATCTGGTGATGATAAAATAAAAAATAAGACAGAAGAAGAGGGGAAAAAAGAAAGGCATGCTGGGGTTGAAGTTGAAAAGTCTCCTGGCAGCAGCGGGCCTCTGCGCTGTGGTTCAGAGATTAAGGGGTTTCTTTCTGGGGTTTTTTTGGTACTCACTGCGCCGGGCCTGCTGGGTGGACATAATGTTCACTTTTTTAGAATCAAAAGAAGAAGTGAAACGTCTCTGTGCAGCTCTCAGATATCTCTTAGATCTGAGATATAATGAGGAGTCAGACAATGCCTTGTAAGTTATTAAAAGAAGCTTAAAATCAATTCTAAAATGTACTGGAAGCCAGTGTAAAGAGGCCAAAACTGAGGTGATGTCTTCAAACTTGTTTAAAAACCTTGCAGCTGGATTCTGTATTGTCTGTTTCAGTTTTTCTATTTAGGCACGTAAAAAGGTTGTTTCAGTAATCCTGATGTGATGAGATAAAAGCAGGTAAAATTGTTTCTATACCTATAAAACTTAAAATAGGTAGAATTCTGGCAATGGTCCTTAGTTGATAAAAACATGTTTATACAATTTTTGTAATGTGCTGCTCAAAGTTTAACAGTCAAACAAGACACTGAGATTTCTAGCAGCAGGCTTAATGTGTTCAGACTGGTTCCCAGTAGATGGCAGTATTTCAATGTTTGTATAGCTGGAGCCAATTACTAGAATTTCTGTTTTGGGTGAGTTCAGCTGAAGAAAATTCTTAAACATCCAGTTTCTTAGATCTGCTGGGCACTCCTGTAAAGAACTCAAGCATACTGAGGTCAGTGGGCTTAACAGAGTCATACAGCTGTGTGTCGTCAGCATAAAAGTCAAGGGACCATGTCTACGAATAATATTACCTGATGGGAGCATACAAAAAGAGAATAAAATGGGTCCCAGAATTGACCCTTGAGGTACCCCATACTTGACTGTAGCAAATAAAGATGTGGTTGTTAATGATACACACAGAATTTTCAGTCTGAAAGATAGGATTTGATCCAACACAGTGTAGTACTCGATATGTCCACCCATTTTCTCAGTCTGTCTAATAAAATGCTGCGATTGATTGAGTCAAAAGTGGCGCTCAGATCGAGCAGTACGAGAATGGAACACGTGCCGGTATCATCGATCATTAAAACGTCATTTGTGACTTTAAGAAGGGCAGTCTCCGTGCTTTGATGCCGATGGAAACCAAATTGGAAGGTTTTAAAAATGCTCAGCCACGATTTTTTCAAGTGTTTTGGGGATAAAAAGTAATTTTGAAATAGGTCAGTAATTTTCAAGAACCATATGGTCAAGTCCAGGCTTTTTTAGGAGTGGCTGAAACACTATCAGTTTTGAAGTAGTCTGTGACACAACCTGGAGATAGAGAACTTTTAAAAATTGAGAGCAACCAGGGCCCAATTGTTCCAGTGACATCACAATTATATCCAATGGACAAGAGGACACCTTCATGTGAGAAACTATATTAAAAACGTCAGGTGGGGAATCTTCTACTTTATGGACAAATGTTGAATGGCGTATCATTGACATCGGACAGAAAGTCGTGGCGATGGCGTCATCACAGAAATTGCGTACATGGCCAAAGTACTTGCGATTGGACGCCCGGGTGTACCAATCGGACACGGCCCATAGGGGGCGCTGGTGCTCCACTGTGTCCTAAAGGAAGAATTTTTATGCACTTTGTCATTTTTTCACCCAAATGGGCCCCAAAGCCCAAAATTGCACCAAAATTGACACAGCAGCCCCAAATCTGACCCTGATGACAGCCCAGAGGTTCAAACGAGTCTACAACGCTTTATTCATCTCAAGTTGTCCAATCGGAGCGACACCCGAGGGTCTGAAGACATTAGTTCATAATAATGTCTGACGGCTTCGGGAACACAAATCATTAGCAAGTGGGAGATATGACCTTTGTTCACTTGCCATATCTCAGGCCCTGCAGTTACAGTATGTGAAGTTCCTTTTTGTAATAACACATTTATACTATTATAACATGAGTTATCATTGGTATTATATTGATTTAAGAACTACTTGATATTTCAGTCATAATCTATTTTTTTTTTTAAATTTGGCAGTGATAATAGTGAAAACGTGTGCAGTTAGTAGGTAGTATTCACAATTAAACGTTTTATTTAAACAATATTATCAATATTAAACTGTGAATACCAAAAATAACATTTACATCACACAATAATTACCTAACAATAATAACAATATGATAATAATCTCCATTACATTTACATATGTAACAATGAATACTCTACAATAATAACAAAATGAAAATATAACTAATATCAATTATATTTACATGTTAAATAATGAGTATTTATCAACAATATTAACAATATGAAAATATGATTAATCACTTATATTTACATGTAGAAACAATGAATGATAAACAGTATTAACTACAATAACAACAACTTGCTAAAGATTATTAAGTTATTATTTTTTCTTTTTTTAATGACTTTAATGACCTTCTGTGAAACTTTTCATCTTTTCATACTTTTGTGCGAGTTCACGCTGGCACACCTGAAAGTGACGAGCCCTCAAGGATTTCTTTTGCTCCCCCTCCTCCTCCTCCTCCTCCTCTTCTACCTCTTCCTCCGGCGATGAAGTGGAGTTCGGATTTGCCCTGCTACTCCTCCTCACTACTGCTGTCCTCTTCGTCCCTACGCCGCCTCACTGATGACCCGGATGGTCGCGGCTTCTTGGACGGTTGAGTGTGGATGTGAATCGGGATGAAGAGGCTCAGAGTGTTTTTATTCATCATCATCGTACAAGATGCTCTATTGACCCTGATAGACTCCACTTTCTCTGTAAAGTTAAAAAAAATTCCACGTTCAGCAGGAGCATTCGGAGGGTCTCAATTTACCAACAGAATAAAAACCTGGAATTACACTGATTCTCTGATAGGAGGTTTGAGAAGTAGTGTGTTCTTGTGTCTTTCAGCATTACGTTGTAATGAAGTAGAAGCTCCTTCATACCCACATAGTGGCTAAACTGAAGACTGGTTTTCTCAAGGTTGCAACTTACATTTTGCTTTAATTCTGTTTTTAAGGGGAGTAACTCCATCTAAAGCTGAAGAGCACAGATAAAGATAGAGAGGGTGGAGCAATTTAGCTTCAAAAAGTGTTACGTCGGTTTAAGTTGATAGTTTTCTCTTTAACTGACACAAATATAGTTTTTAGTGTGTAGTTTTGTGTGTCAAACTACATATTACTGCTTCTTAAAAACTCTATAACAAGCACATTTTCCGTATATTACCAAATTACATGGACTTTTCAAATAAATGTCTTAAAAATGAGCAGTTACACAGCAGCTACTTTTAGGAAATGACTGTAAAATCCTAAAATCCTGATACAAACACACAAAACTACACAATGAAAACTGAGTATTTTCTCAGTTTCAGAATCGTCAAAAGTCTTTCTTAAGTCTTTATTAAGAAATTTTGAAAAAGAGCATCTACGTTTGAACCCAAGTAGCCTATAATGAGTGGATTCTTATCAACTAAACCAACTTAACACTTTTTTCCCCTCTTTTTTCTCATGATTTGTACCAAATGTCCTAAAAAACAGCTGTTAAATAACTGCAAATTACTCAAAAAACTCCAGGAAATGTGTATAAAAATAGGGGAAATGATTAAAATTGAGAGCTGCTTTAAAACTGGGGAATAAAACAGTATAAACATGGATTGCAATCATCCACCACAGTGCAAAGACCGACTTCCTGCTTCACGTTTGACCTTGTGTGTAATTATTATGAGGAGAAAATCACTTGACGTCTGTGTTTATATCCTGTTAGATTCGTTTGTTTTTAAAAGCCAGATTCATAACAGCGTTTGTGTAACTTCGGTTTGCACGCCATAACCTGTGATGTCACGTTTCCACCTTCAGAAACGAGGGGTCGAGCGCTCCTGACAGGTGAAGGTCCGTCGGTGTCAGGTAATCCCGCTCACAGATGAGGCCGTCAGACACCCGCCTGCCTATTTTCTGCTCGCTGCTTGTCGTGATTGCCTCTGAAAGATCAATCAGCGCTTCGCGGCTCCGCTCTGCTTTCTCCTACCGCCGACACGCATCACATAAATAAACTCAAATTACTGGTTGCACGGCCATGTCTTAAACCCCCCCCCCTCCCCCGCGCAAGACCGCCGGAAAAGATGGTCAGTTTTTCATAATCGCTCCATTTGACTCACACCATTTTCTCCAATACAAAAGGCTGTGATTGTGCTCCTCCAAACACCGCCGTCCATTTTCAAGACAAATACGAGTGTTTTCTTCATATTTCTGAGGTAATGGAGAGGCGACACAAAGCATTAGCTGCTGCTCACAGTCTGTATACAGACACATATTAAAGCTCCAGCCTTTTCTTTTTACCTCTTTCACACATCCACTTTATCCCAAACCACTCAGATATTACACATATCAGAAACCTATTTCAAACATTTAGCTCCTGTGGACTGTTGTGCTTTGTGCTATTAGTTCAGTCAGCAGCCCTGAAAGTGGAAAATAAAGCTTTCAAACCGGAGGAAGTCAACACTTGTACACATACAGTACAAACACAGTGTGTTTTCACAGTTGGCTTCATCCACATTTTGGTGAAATGATCACAAAACTGTAACCTGTGACATAAATTCCCTTTTACAAAAACGTATTTTTTCAGAATCCAAACCTTCTATTTTCTGATTTTATCACTCTTATAATTTGTGCCCTCAAATTATTTGCGGGCGCCGCCTTCACCGAATAAAGTCGAGGATCAACAGCCAGAAAAACCTCAAACAATCAAAATCAAACTGTGTTTAATCAAAGACGTCCACAGTGACTGACGGAGGGGAGACGACAGTGATGGAAGATCTTCTGCTTAAGTAAAAGTACCAATATTTTTTAAAAAATATGATATAAAAACTTAAGTAGAAGTAGGTAATATATTATAGGGCCAAATATACTTTTGTTACTCAGGAAGTAGCAGAGGTAAAAACACTGTTAAGACAGAAATATATATAAGACTATTTATTATACATTATTTATGTGTAGCTTTGTATTTTGTGTGGTGTGTTCTTTGTGTTTTTTCTTTTTTTATTATTTGTACTGCTTGTTGTTGTGCTGTTGTATGTTTTGACTGTAATGGACTACAGATGCAAATTAGCTTCATGCTAACTCTGGTGCAGTGCATCATTTATGCTTAATACTGCACACTGTCCTGTTCAATAAATCAAATCAATTATACTGTGCACATTATTGATGCATTAATGTGCAAGTACCATTTTACTGGTGTAATTTGTATTACTTTATATACTGTTGGGAAGTTTAATTGTAAAAAGTGCATCATATTTTGTATGTAAAATCTGTAGCGAATAACTTAAAAAAGACAAAACTCCACAGCAGAGCTTTAATGAGGAAATTAATTAAGTTTTTTCTTGCTTTTGGAAAAACAAGTGGACATCTGTTTGAGTCCAAGTGCTGAATGAGAATTTTGGGGACTGATTTTCTAGAAAGGAAGCAGCATGTTGTCTTCCAACAGAAATCATACAGAGACTATAAAAGGTTCTGATGCTCAGGTTCGACCCGCCGAGAAGAAAAGATTTAAACACATCACAGGTCTGTTTGTTTGTTACCTTTAGTTTAAATTTTCACTCAGTCTTCAAAACCTTCTTCAAATAATTTTAAAGCACAAAGCCTCATGAGTCAGATTTTAAGTTTCACTGCTTCTTATTCTGCAACAGACTTGTACAAAACAGAACAGTAAAAACAAAAATAGGCAAAGATAAACTTACATTTGTACCACATTTGTGCCTGTTTAACTTTGGTTCATTATTAACTAAACTAATTCTGACCTTTTCATAATAAAATCCTTTCAGAATAGACAAGAACAGAAACTCTTTTATTTTGGATGACATTCTTCTTAAGATGTTTTTATTTTTATTTTTTCTTTATTAGACCTGCTCTTACTCGAATTTAAAAAAACTTATTTTTATTAAAATTTTGATTTTAATTGACCTTTATTTTGACATTTCTCCATCATCCAGTTTTAAATGATGTCCAGCTTGTTCTGTCTTTGATTCCTCATCGTTTTTAACATTAACATTGTTATTCTGCTGCCATGATACCACATCATAAATACATAATGACTTATTTATTGAATATATATATATATATATACACACACATCACTATGACTGTGAAAATATTATTAAAACAACTTCAATTCTCTGTCAGTCTGTTAAACCTTCAAACTAAAATAAAAACCACTTGCATTATGTAAGTCTCATTTTATTTATTTATGTATTTATTTATTCTCCACATAACAATTCCCCGGGATATGTGGAGGAGTATATCTGATGTCAAATATCTGTATCTGTTGTATGGAGCGAGCTAAATAATGTATCTGCAGTGTTTTCAGGTACACATTTATAGATTATTTCTTCACTTGTTTCCCCCTGTTCTTCTCTTTTCCTTCTTATTTAATCTTTTTTACGTGTTCCTGCGTGTGTCTATGAGTCATTTCTGTGTATTTTAACGCACCTTTTATGGTAAATATTAGCACAATAGATCCAAAGTAAGACGATGGCTTTGAAATACTAATGTAACGTGGTGCAAAACGAGGCCTGCGTCTTAATTTTCGAGCCTCGTCTTCAATTTTGTCCTCCTGCGTTCAAACATGAAACACCGACGTTAACACAATAGAAGCTGATTTTTAAGTGAATGTGTTGAATTTTAAAATGCCGACGACGCAAGCGACGAGAGGCATCCTGTTCAATCACTTAATAGACTCTGTCGGCCTCTTCGTCTTCATCTGCCTCAGTTATTCCGTCTTCTCTGACTTCTCACTCTCCTCTTTAACCTACATAAGAAAATTAAAATCCTATAATTATCTTCAATTAACAGAAAGAGGGACATGCAGTGATTAAGGAAATCAAGTTCAGGGACTATTTTCATTATCTGAGCCCCCTCCTCCCCCCCCTACATCCCCCCTCTCCTCCCTTCCTCCTTTCTTTAACATTCACCTTTAAGCTCACTGCACTGATTTTAATTAACTTTTTTCTTCTTTTCTTTCTGAGCTGTATGGAGAGTTTACGTCCGGCGGCGTGCCGATGTCGGACCACCGCCGGACATGTTGATGATTCGCTGCAGCTGCTGCTGCATATTTAAATGAGACGTTTTGTTCAGAAAATAGAAGGATGTACTCGTAACTTGATTTGTAGAAACACAGGAAATGATTATTAAAGTTTTTGTATTCGTACTGGAGGAGGCAGATTTTTTAAATTGTACTTTTTTTTAATTGTTATTTTCCCGCGACGAAGCTCCTCATTATGCAGCCGACTCAAATTCCACAGCTTCTCTTCTGCACGTCATACATGTATTCATGTAATCTAACCGGACTTCAACATTAAACTTGTGATGGAAATCTCACTATTTAACATTTCACCTTCAACAAATCTCACATCTGAATTAAATGCTGTCAGATTGATGTAAAGGCAGCAGAAGTTAAACAGTCTTGTAAAAGAAATGTGATAGAATTATCTACCAATCTTATGTTGAAAAAGCAAAAAGTCAGTTTAATTAACCATATGTGAGGGGTCAATGGATATCAGTAAGATATTTTATATTTGTTAACGAGGGCATCCCCTACTGTTAAATCAGAGACCCCCCCAATTTATTTTTTGTAATTTAGTTGAGTTTAACAGGTTAATTTGCAGAATTTAATTAATCTAATGGGTTAAAAATTTAAACTGCAGGCGATGTAGATAATCCTAAATATCTTTTCAGGATACGGTGTTTGTGAGTTTGTATTTCATTCAGTATTGTTTGCGGATGCGCCGTCTGGCTCCCGCCACCAGGGTGTGCTGTTGAGTCGGAGACGTCGCTAGTTGCACGACAGTCCTGCATCTGCCTGAGTCCTTGGCTGCAACACATAAATACTGTTAATTTTAAATTGTTGTAGAGAGATGAAGTTATTTTCAGGTCAGATCAGTCTTTAGACATGTGTTTAAGTCATATATTTTATTTTAGTTGACTTCTGTATCATATTTTAAGTAAAACAAGTGTTTCTGCCTTTGTGAAGGAAGCCAGACTCTGTGAGTCGTACGACGGGTCTGGACTCGTAAATTTTACTCATATCTAAGAATAAATTTATGAATGACACATTTTCTTAAAGGACAAGTCTGGCTATTTTCTATATTTTTCTTATTATCAACAAATCTCATGCAGAGCCGAATCAACAATGAACTGATCTACAGCGTTTCGTTAGCTTGTTGTGCTACATATCACAACAAGCTAATGAAGAACTCCAAGCAGCGCCGCGTTCTCGTTCATGCTCAGCGGCGTCTACCATACAACACACCATCGATGCTATTAGTCTTTCAGCTGTTTCTAAACAAATTAACATGACCAACAAACTCTTCATAATGAAAGAACATGTCACCCAGTACAGCGGTGTGGCTCACTGACGTTTCTTTACTGGTTTTTGAAGGTCTACAGCACAGATGAACAAGATATACTGGATACACACAAAATACCCTGTAAGTAGGATGAGTTTTAGTCGGTTTGGCTTCAAACATGACATTTGTTGACAATAAGAAACTCTTTAACGGACGCATCTAAATTTTTCAAGGTTCAGTTACTTGCTTTTTCACGAGCTCAGTTTTCTGAACAAACTCCATCTGAAGAACGAGAGAATGATCCAGAAAAAGCTGGTAAGTGAACAATGAATTCAGTTTTTTTGTCAAATGTAAAATGAATGTTTCACATCTGTGGATGTTGATTTTTAGAGTTTACTGAAATGAAATGAAATGAGTCAGTTTTTCAGTGTTTTACATGCAAACTTGCTTCAGCTATTAGAGATAATTAGCAGACAGTTTGTTGTTTTTCAGGCTTCTTTGTGCGACACACTGTGCTTTCAGTGTCAAAGGGACTGAATGTAGGATTTTAATTTCAGAGCAGGGAAACCGAGCAGTTGTTGTTTTTCCTGTAGAAACTAACAGCAGTGGAGGCTTATTTCCCTTTTTCTTTTTTTTATTTGATTTGATGAACAGCAGAAACTAAAGCGGAAGGAGCTGCTGTCAATAATCTGACTGATCGTACAGTGTGAGAAAGCTTCGAGCGCTTATTTGTCTCTCAGCCAAGAAATTCACAGTCAGAACCAGTTTTCTGCCAAGTGTGCGCACATACAAAAGGATTAATCTGGAAGACATGCTCACCATGGAATAATACACGAGCGAAAAACAACAGCTGGCAAACAATTATGCATCTGTCTGCACCGACATAAAGTTTCTAAAAAAACAGAACATTTTGAGAATGGCGATTTTCACCTCAGCATGCACTTTTTTTTTGTATCCTTTTGAGGACTTTTGTAGAAATTACAGGATTTTATGGAGGGAAAAACAGAAGACGACCTTCAAATGTAGAAACAGATGGATGATTCTGAATGCAACACAAATGGACTGTTTATGTGTAAACATCAGTATACCAAAGAGATCTACTCAGAAGATACAGAATGTGCTTAAGATTTAAGTTACAACAACAAATTTGAAGTCCTTTTCGCTCCCACGCAGGTTGTTTTCAGTTATTCTGCTCCAGATTTCAGCCGTCCACTGAAAATATCGCAACATCTAATGGATTTTATACAGATGTTCATGTTTCCCAGAGGTTAAACCTTCATGACTCTGGTGATCCCCTGAGAATTTGGTTCTGGAAGTAACAAACACATTTATTTTTCTCATAGACAACATAACATAACTCACAGTTTGAGCACTTCTATTACAATTAAAAAGGACTATAAAGGTCGGTCGAAACCGGTTTGTTTTTTCCTTCTATGTGATGACCCTTATCTCAAGAGCACCTGCATTTTTCTTGAGTTTTATATGATCAAGACAGTCCTCGAGCACACCACTACCTCTTTTTCACAAGATTAACAACTGTGTTAGAAAATATCTGGTTCATTGGTTAAAAAAAAGGAAGACTGTGTACATAAAAACTGTCAGATAGAAGTAATTTCAGGTGCATTTCAGCAAAATTTGGCCACTTTGCCCACTAACACTCACACATATGTGACTGGTGAACGCAGCATTTTGCTGGATTATGTCGCGTTGCAGCAAAAGTTGAACCAGGTTCATCTTTTTTGCAGGACAACCTTACATTGTTTTGCCAGATCTCTCTGCATCAACACACTGCCAACATTCAGATGAATGAGAGAGCTGCGATTTTTCACACAAAGCTGATGTCGATCTGAACGCCACCGTAGTTTTGTTTTAATTTGTCTCTCTGCTTTTTAGTGCAAAGTCATGGAAGTGCAAAACTAAATCAATGTAATACCTCTTCACAAGATATAACATTACTATTAAAAAGTTCTTAAAGGTCGAGTCAGTGATTCTGGAGAAAGATTGTTGATATTTGAACTAAACACCAAAACAAACACACCTTTCCCTTCATGCTCCTTCAGAAGCTCCGCCCCCCCTCCCAAATTCATGGACATGCATTGCCACGGCAACAAACAAAAGAGAAATATGGCGGAATTCATGAGCTGTAGAGTCACTTCTGTTCCTCTCACACATTACAGTCCATCCACACTGTCCGCCTCTCTGCAGCCTCCTCACTTCACACCTGACGTCTGTCAGACAAACCGCCTTCACCAGGCCGACTCACTGACAGCAGACACACACACCAAAAGAGTCGAGTTGCATGTCGACTCCACGGGAAGAAATCGACAGTGTTTGTACTTATTGATTTATTGATAGAGTTAATAAGTTCAAAACACAGATACAGCGGGATATTTGAGTGACGTAAACAGCTGTCTGCTCAGATTACGCTTCACTGAACGCAACAGAAACAGACTAAATAAATGCAGTGGGTTTCCATGAGACTTTCAGGTTCAGTGTGGATTGAAAATAGAAGCGTATCTGTTCTGTGTGTCCACCATTCAACAGGTGCTGGAGACAGAGATTCATCTCCTCACACAGACAGCTGATGACCAGTACAAACGCCCCCTGCTGATTGGCTGGAGTAGTGGAGTGTATGAACACTCACACACAGAACGGACATCTAGCAGCCTGTGAAGAGATATTCACTGAATTTGACAAAAAGTGTATTGAACAGTCTTTCTCCAGAATCATGGACTCCACCTTTAATTTTGATGAATATTGATGAATTTTTAATAAATATACTTTGGCACATTTAGAAATAAACTCAAATACTGTAGCAACATGTTTTATGAGTGTATTTAACTTCAGGCAGTTAACATGCAAATCAAATAGTTCATATATCTATATTTACACTGAGAAATAACCTTTCACATATTGATGACATATGATCATGAGTTTACATATATTTATGAATATAAATAAATAAAACTGAAATATATAATTTCTGATAGATCATGTACTGATCATTAAAAGAAAAACATTAAAAAGGTAGCCTTCTGGGAAGTAACCTGGAGAACGCTAAGCTGAAGAATCAGCAGCTCTGATCCTCAGCGTGTGTGTGCGTGTGTGTGCGTGTGTGTGTGTGTGTGTGTGTGTGTGTGTGTGTGTGTGTGCGGTTGGGCATCAGGGGATGGATCGCCAGGGGCGACGCCTGTAGGGCTGAAGTGGAGGGAAGACAGAAGCAGTTTCTACTGATCACAAACACAAACACACACACGCTGTTTCATGTTCTCTGTACAGTACACACATCACCACCACATATCTCACAGTACAGACACACACACAAACACACACACACACACACTCCTCTGGTCTCCTGCTTCATATGAAAACACTGTTCACATGTTCCTGCTGTCCAGTGAAAACCGTGTAAATCTGAAGACTTTTAAGTTTGCAGATGAAGAGCAAGATCCAGGTAATTATCCTTCATGTCTTTCTGCTACTTCCGCTGATAAAACTCTTTAAAAAATGAGTTTTTTGTTCACATTCACAGATATCTGTGTTCACAATGTTTCCACGTTGTTTTGTAAAAGTTTGGAGTCTTCACTGATTTACCAAAACAACAGATGAACAGTTAATTTATTCTTCTTCCTCGTTCTACAAAACAATACGTGAATATTATCTAATGCATACCTGCTGGACAGGTGGTAAACTGTAGGAGGCTAAAGTAAGAGATGGAAGAAAAACTCTCGTACATTGTTAAAAAAAACCCAGCATCAGCTGCTCGTGTTACTGGTGTAGTCATGGTAACGTCTCACAATGCATTTGTGTTTTATTATGTGTTTATGATATCAGAACAGAAGCTGTCAAAACATGTTAATAGACTCATTCGGTTAGTTACTCTATTATACTGCACAGTCCCAGTCTGACGTGGAAAAAGCTGATTATTATAATTATATTGTGGATCAAATATATATTACATGTAACAAGTTTGAATTCATGTTAATAAATTAGTTTCCAGAACGACAAAGTAGAAATCAGCTGGTTCAGTGATGATTAGTGAAGAATGTAAATAATGTTAATAACTTAAAGTTCGTTCCTACAGTCGGATGTTTGAGCTTCACTGTGCAGAATGATGAATATACAGAGTTTGTTTTCATATTCATCTGCTGAAAGTTTCTCTGAGCTCGTTGAAAATCAGATTTCAAGGGGTCGCCCTGTGAGCAGGATTTGTGACATCACAGCGAGTTTAGACGCCCGTTCTGGTCCATATTCAAGTGTGATGTAGGAAACTTGAAGCCTCCAGCCAGTGAGGATGGACTTTACAGTGAAGTGGGAGAGGATCTTCTGTCCAGCAGTTAAACTAAAGGCCTAAACGCACTGGAAATGTTTTGAAGTACACCTGTTGTTTTTAATGGCTGAACACGCACTGCAAGCGTCAAACTGCCTCGACGCGTCTACTCCGACCTTGTTTCGATTTTTCGAGTGTCAAATGAGGACCCAGCGACCAAAACTGTTTTCTCTGCAGCTGAAAAAGAGAGAAATAGCACAAGCTAGCTGAGCACGGGCGAACGAGCGAGAGAGAGAGAGAGACAGCGCGGCGGTGGTCGAGCAAGGAGAGCGAGCGGTAGTGAGAACAAAACCTGATTATTTCACGTTTTAAAGCACAAATAAATAAGCATCAAACAGTCAACAGATGATTTACTGTGGACACAGACGCTCTCAGTTTCAGTTTCATTTCCCTCCTTTTCATTCATTCATTACATCCAACTAGCAGTTAATACCAGGACAAAATGACAAATTGGTGTTGGCTCTGTGATGTTGGAATCTCAAATCTGACGCCTGCAGGGCGCCATAGGAGCGTCAATTGATGCACCTCATCTGATGAGCGTCAGTTATCGCTTCCGGTGCTTTTAGGCCTTAAGAAATGAGAAATATTTGCATATTTATAGATTCTGGAACTTGCAATGAGGGAGAAAGACACACATTAGAGTTATGAGTCTTAATACATGTCTGGAGGATCATTAATAACCTGCATCATCAGACTGATCAAATCAACATCAGAGCTCTTTAAATGTTTCTCTCGTGGACGTATTAAGAGAACCGGATACGGCGCCGCTGCTCAGCTTCCTAGTCGTCACTCGCTGTATTGTAGTGAAAAATTCCCCTGCAGCCCAGAGAGCATCTTCCCCACAGACCACTATTATAAAAGAGACGTCTGTAAAACTGTTGACACGACATGTTGATCTGTGAATAAAGTAAATTATTACTCTTTGTGTTGTGAATTTTGAATCCCTGAAGGTTTTATATTTGTAAAACTTTCCTCGGGGCTAAAAAAAGTGTTTTTCAGGTATTACACCTGTGACATATATGAGACATCACAACAGTTTTACATAAATAAACTCACAATCAGACACCAGCAATTCACATGTGACAAAATTTGCATAAAGACATTTCACATTTGAAAACGTGAATTTCACAGGTTTTATCATGCTTTTATAGGGTTTTTTTTGTGTTTTTTAGTATTTTACTATTTACTATTTACTATTATTATTTAGATTCATTCTTGACCTTGGAAACAAGAATTGAGAAAAACTATATATTTTTATTTTTTATATTAAAATATTTGTATTTGCACTTATTTTATTTTATTTTTATTTATGGTTTATTGTAGGTGACCTTTCTTTTTTTTCTTATTTTTTTGTGTTTTCTATTATTAGTAGTAGTATTACTATTTGTATTATTATTATTATTATTATTATTATTTGAATTGAGGAAAACTATATTTTTGTATTTTTTTTATTTTTTATATAAAAATATTTGTATTTGCACTTGTTTTATTAATTTTTTATTTATGGTTCATTGTAGGTGACCTTTCTTTTTTTTCTTATTTTTTTGTGTTTTCTATTATTAGTAGTAGTATTACTATTTGTATTATTATTATTATTATTATTTTTATTATTATTATTATTATTATTTGAATTGAGGAAAACTATATTTTTGTATTTTTTATTTATTTTTATTCATGGTTTATTGTTGGTGACCTCTCTTTGTTTTCTTCTTACTGTATTTTTTTATGTGAATATTGAGTTTTTGTTTGATGAAGTCGGCCTGCAGGTTCGTCCGTGTGCAGACGTCATGCAGCTCCGACAGTTTGACTTCAGTGTTTAATCTGGTTAATCCTCTGCTCCGCTCTCTCTCTCTCTCTCTCTCTCCTCGCAGCGTTTTTCCATCTTATCTTCCTGCTTCATGATGTTTGTTTGGAGATCTCCAGTTTTTTTTTTGTTTTTTTTTCCTGTGTTTCAGATGACAGTGAAACACATGTGAGCGCCGTTTGGACTCCACTCCAACAAAATCCTCTTTACTGCTGCTATCAGGAAGGTAAATCTGATCCAGTCATCTTCCATTTGTAAAAGGCGGCTGTTTGGTTTTATTCATGCAGGTTTGTTTTCCATCTAACTGACGGGGGAGAGAAAAAAAAAAAATGGAAATCTCTGGCAAAATGGCCAAAGCTGATAAATCCAGATAATCTCTTCAGTCCACAGATCTTCAACAGCAGCTGGAGTCTGCTGTACACTCTAAAAAATACAGCGCTCATAATTAAACATTAAAGTGTCGTGTTTCTTTCATAGTTCAGATTATTCAACATAACTAATGTCATTTACAGTCAACAGTGGAAGTTGTTGTAGCTATTTCACTCAATTAATAATAATAATATTAACTTTTGTACATAAAATTATGTCACAGGAAAAAAAAACATTTAGTCTGACTGTTACATGTTAGTAATAAGATAAAAATAAATTATTTTTGCATTCATAACATTGCACATGTGTCTGTTTTTCCTTTTGACTTACACATACATATATATTAGTTATCTGTCTAATACTGTTTGGTTTGCTTTCACTTTTCAGAACTTGTGCATTTATATCATCCAGAGGTGAAATAATTTTAATCTGATGTTTTGATGGAGAAAAAAACAAAAAAACCAGAGCTTTATTGACAGGATCCGTTCCAAACAAAACCTGCAGAAGTGGAACACTCTCTTCTACTGAGAATATGATGACGGGGCAGCAAATACCAGAGTGTTTCTGGAGGTGAGTGGACTCTTGAAGCGACTCTTCTGAATGGTAGTTGGTGGTGACGTTCACGAGCGCTGGTGGAGAGACGACATTGGACACGAGTGAGATGTTTCTGAGGCAACTGCAAGAACGTAAACGTGACTGTACAGGGACCAGTTCCTCTAAAAGGTCTCTGTGCAGTTGTTTTGGTCCACATGTGAGTCAGATCTGCCTGAACAGATTGTACAAAGGATGAAACCCAACCAGAGTCTCATTCAACTGGATTTAAACAATGAAGCCTTGAAAACACCCTAAAATTGATGACGTACTTGCTCTTTAAAAAAGTTGATATTCTGCACATTTCCAGCTCTAGATTTCTATTCTGGGGCTCTACTGGAATATCTTTGCATGATTTCCAGTTAAAAACTCCTTATTTATCTTCTACTGGTCCTTTATGCAGCCCCTCAGTTCAGCCTCTGTCTGAAACAGGCCTACTGTCTCTTTAAGGCCCCGCCTCCTGATGAGTCCACTGTGTTCTGATTGGTCAGCTTCAGGACGCTTCCTCCTTCCTCCTCACTTCTTTTTCTCCTTCTTTACTCCAAATGGAAACTTCTCAAATCCATCCGTACATGTTGGAGCTGAATCACATCTGAAATATGAGAGCGAACGACGTGAACGACCTCAGCAACAAAGATTATGGATGCACGTTTACGAACATGTGACCAGCTGACGTCATCTCGTTGGGAAAGTAAAAACACATTTTTACGTAAAGTACGTTCACCTAAAGTTGTGGAACTTTGACCACGTTTAACATCATAACAGGTTATAAATGACAGTGCTCAAGGTAAGGTAACCATAGCAACTAATACTTCCATTAATTTACTGGAGCCAGAACGATGGGTTAAAGTGACTACAAACACACTTGAAAACATTAACACAATAATAAAGCAAGAAAAAAACACATATTTCTGCCCAGACTTTGCTCTAATTTTTTTAGCTTTCCTTGTGAATTATTAGAAGGACACAGTCCATGATCAAACATCATTTTTTTAAGGTCACAAGCCAAAAAACATTGGAAACACCTGCTATAAAAGGACATGATATCATCCTCCACAGTTTGCAGAACTCACTGAACTATGAAAATATTGAGGTTTTATCTCCAGGCTCAATTCCCACATGATTTTTGCCCAAATTAGATCAGTTTCTGTGCTTTTTTTGTGTGTTTACACGCTGTTTAATGCACGCCATATCAGAGCTAAAACTGTGACCTTCATCACATTGACCAGGAAGTGTAAACGCAGCATTAAACTACAAGACTGCTCTGTTTTTTTGCAGTGTATGTACAATGAGCAGATGCTTTTTTTTATATAAATGGAAATATGCTCCTGCAGTTCTAATCACACATAGCATCAGTCCTTATCCCTTTGTCGTATCTTTTGTAGCAGTGTTGTGCAAAGCTAACATGCGACGGGGCATAATTACAGATTCCAGTATGTTAATAAAGGAGCGAGTGCTGATTTAGCTAAGAGGCTCAGTGTGTACCGTTTAAAGCCGAGTTTCCCCTCATCTGAATATTCATCAGAGTCACACTCAGCTGAAGATGAAACGGCCTCATTGTTCATCATCAGCAGCAGCGGCGGCGGAGGCGACGGCGTCCCGGCTCGTTCATGTTATGCACATATTAATGATGAGGACAATTCACTTCAAGTGATCCCTAATCTGTTGACAAGAAGTCTCTGCAGGCCCTTCAGTCGGTTTGATGCAGATGACGATGTTTTATCTGTAAATCCCCCTGGAGACGAGAGAAAAACTGCAAAAAAAATGAAAATCTACAAGTCGTTCAGACAAACAATCGACTCCTGAAAATCTGATAAAACAATTATTCAACTGTTTGCAATACAAATCAACATCTTTTAGGATTCTTTGACATCTCACAGTACGTGTTAATAATGCATTGATGTAACATGCATTGAGATTAAAGGACCATTCCTGTGTTTTTGCATGTTTTAAGTAGTTTATAACCACATTGGCTCCCATATAAACCCTGATTATAAGCCGACTCGCCGCCGTCAAACTACTGGAAACAGATGGAAAGTTTTTCTCTGGTTGTTATAATTTTTGTGACTCCTCATCTTCTAACTAGACATTAACTCTTGGATGGTCGACATGATTCGGTTCCCAGTTTTCCTTTGCGGCAGTGAAACATGTGGTTGATGAGTTTACAGCATGTTGTTGCATAGAGAGCAGGAGTCACAGCGGCTGTTAGTGAAACTTCTCTCATGTTGTCTTCACTTTAAACAATCACAGTTTCTGTGTGTGTCTATGTAGCCGTGATGTGGTGTGAAGTTTCTGAGGAGGCGCAGCCCTTTAACCTATAAATCCTGATTGCTTTTAGCTCTGGATTCTTAAAATAACAAGCTGACATCCATCTTTTATTCAGACCAACATGACTCTTATAGGTACACTGCTGTCGACAGCTATTAAAGCAGATCATACTGTAACTTGACAGTTTTTGAACAGCATTGCATCATGGACTTCTGCCGCATGTTGTGTGTACGTCTACCAAGGCTCGCCAACAAGAAGAGGTTTGACCAAACCTTAACAAACTTGTAAAAACAGTAAAGACGGGGACACACACATGACGACTGGTTGTCAACACGAGGGAGACGTACCGGTAAATAAACAAAAGAAGAAGAGAGGTTTGGTGTGGTGTGAGGGCACTGAAGAACATCAACATCAAACCAGAACCGACCAGAACCTGAAGTGAACCCGTCCATCCAGGATCTCTTCAGTGTAAACTGCGCTGCATATTAATGTAATAGTATAAGCAGCTGGTTGCCTCCATGTTTTTTTTTAGTACATGTGATAATTGGCATCTTTCTCACAGAGTCGTTTCCCACCAGAACTCCAGCGGTTACAGAGCAGCCGTTCAGTCTGTATGATTAATCAGTCGTAAGGTTTCTGCCTGACTGTCAGAGACTGAAAATAAACTGGTGCCAGTTGGTGGAAACATTAGTGTGTGGTCTGTTCAGTCTTTAGTTTTGTCTCCAGCTTAACACAGAGCATCAGACATTAAAACGCACTAAAAACATAAAAGCGTATGATTAATGAATCAGGTTTTCTATAATTAAAGCTACAAATCTTGAAGTTTTCTCGCATCATTTTGTCAGTTAATGTCCTAAAGTCTCGTCTGCTGGTTAGAAGTTATTTTATATTTGTGCCAATACATTTCATTTTGTCTTGAAGTGACATTTTCTGCCTTAAAAATGAATTTCCCAAGTGCAGATTTTTTTATTTCATTTTATTCAACATGCTGCTGATTGACACCATGACATCACAGAAAGGTCACAAATGAAGAAATTAGAGTTTTCACACATGAGACAAGACGAGGTTTTGTCTCCAGTTTTGTGACATTTTGTGAAACTGTCGTTTTTCCTAGAAAATCAATGAGAAATGATTGATGACTGCACTTCATTAGTAGATTATTTGCATCTTTTGTGAGTGCACAGACACAAATGACTTCCATCTTGACCTTATATCTCAGTGTCACTGCCAATCTAATAACATCTGAGAATCTGAACATTAAAAACAGTCTCACTTCTGTCAATAAATGTAAATTAATGGAAGATATAAAACCTGAAAATGAGGCTTGTATCTAAGATATCACACAGGATGATTTGAGATAAACAGTGATATTAAACTCATTTACTCCTCGTGTGCTCCGTGTTCTTTTTAATTTTTTTTTAACACCTCATATTAATTTGTTTTGACTTCGCTCTAACCAAAGCGCACACAGAAAGAAGAAGCTCGTTGGTGTCAGAACGGAGGCAGAAGTGCAAACTATGATCCAGATCCCAACGTTTCCACAACTATTTTTATCGCTCGCTAATTAGTGAGGGCTTTAATTTCTGCTCTGTCCTCCAGACGGACCACAGGGGGTTTAACACTCCACAACCTGACGCTCTTCCCCCCTCCCACCGACCCCCCCTCTTTCCCTCCACCTCCGCCATCATGCTGCTGCTGCTGCAGCCGTCGTCACCGTGACAACTTCTGAAAGATGAAGGAAATATAAAGTGTCTTAAATAAACAGAGACTCACAAACACACTGAAATGCCAGAGGTACATCAGCTTTTTCATGTTTTAGATCCTTATTGGCTGCTGTTACAGACGTATGAATGGTTCTATATTTGTGAGGACACTGAAAGAAGTATTGAGAGTTGAGTAAAAGTGTCATCACAGTCAGTATTCAGCTCTGTGAGGCTGCACGCTCATCGTAAAGAATGATGACACTTTCTATGTCCCTGCTGTTAAGATCAAAAGTCAATTTGGTCCTCACAAAGATGTAAAGAATACCAGAAGTGCACACACACACACACACACACTGGGTGTAGCGTCCACTGCAGTTTTTTTTGTTTTTTTTTTCTCGTTTGGTGAAATGAGTCGGCGGCTTCAGCCGAATTCCTCACAGAGAATTCATCCAATAACTGTTGGAG
The DNA here is from genome assembly GCF_963924715.1 of Thunnus thynnus. NCBI lineage: Eukaryota > Metazoa > Chordata > Actinopteri > Scombriformes > Scombridae > Thunnus > Thunnus thynnus. The sequence continues at coordinate 32,558,246 of NC_089525.1, read as the reverse complement.
GGGGAAAGACAAGAAATTAGTTTTCTGCTCTCTGCTGATATGAAACAATATGAACTGCACTGTTTGCTGTGTGTGTGTGTGTGTGTGTGTGTGTCTCGCCCTGACTCCGGGCTCCTCGTCTCTCATCTCTCTTGCTCCTCAGAAAAGATTTCAAAGCTCCAGAAATCTGACAAGTTTCAGTGGAACTCAGAACTTTCAGCAGCCTGTAAACGGACAATTTACTTTCTGTCGCACCTTCAGAATAAACACCGGTTCAGTTTTCTGTCTGTAACTCAAACTGGAGAAATTACAGAACATTAAAACAATGCTGTCGGCTCAGCGAGGCTGCACTTGAGCTTAATGTAGACGTCAGCATGTGCTAACATGCTAACATGCTAACAGAGATCATATTTATCACGTCTTCCATCGTTTGTTGGGACTAAACACAGAGTGCAGCTGAGGCTGATGGGAGCGTCAGCAGTTTGCAGGTATTTGCTCCTAAACCAAAGTGTTTTGACCTGATGGTGGCGCTAGAGGAAAAGTCTCCACAGTTAATGTTAATTCATCCTGTGGGAGACATGAATGTTTGGATAAAATTTCATGGCAATACATCTAACAGCTGTTGGGATATTTCGGGGTCCAAAGTTTCAATTGGGGGTCACGAGATCCTCTTGATTTGAAATTTGTTGACATAACTCAGCTTTTAATTCATTTCTGTGAGGAAAACAACACATTTTAAAGGCATATTTTAGTTTAAATCTTTAAAATAAATAACTGTATAAACTCTTAAAGGTGCGCTGTGTTCAGAGGTTTCCTCTCTGTGTGGACGATGTTGAAGCAGAATCACCTCAGAAAACATGACAACTGTTACATTTATAGATAAAATATTTGCTGTCTCTTAGTTAAGATTAATCTGCAGAGGCTGTCTAAAGTCACAGTTTTATAAACATCCAATGATAGATATTAGAGTTCTTTTCATTGAGTATAAAACAGTGAAGCACGTTGATTTCTGACACATAAAACAGTTTATTGTGTATATAGTCAGTATGCTGCATGTTTCGTATGCTGTTTCATTCTCTGCTCTCCGTGACGTTGACCTTTAACCTCCTTAATATTGTTTGATGTATCAGTTTGTCTTTCAGCTCCTTGTATGACCTTTGACCTCCAGGCTGTGTGCTTGTTTTTATCTCTAGCGTTGTTTCTTTTAAATCATTTCAAAGTGAATTATCTAACTCTTTACATCACACACATATAATCCTGCTTTGTTCAGTGTGTGTGTGTGTGTGTGTGTGTCTTACCTGCGGGCTGAACAGCAGCGCTCTGAAACTCTGCAGCTGTTATTATTTTACAGATTGTTTTAACTCTTCCTGCACATGTGACTGGAGCTGCTCAACAAACTGCTTCAATATTTAAATGTTTTAAGTTTCTGACATAAACTAAAACCTGATCTGATCTCATTTCATCACGTCAGCCGTCTGTCGGTAGTTTAAGTGGAGTTTTGGTTCCAGTCCGTCACATCCCCCCCCCACCTCTCCCGGTCCCGCTCACCCGTGATATATTCTTTGTTTTTAAATGATGGCGAGCAGCAGAAGCTTTCCAGGTGGTTTCTTATAATATTCTGCAGTGTAGTGATGAGTTGATCTGTTGTGGCAGGAAGGTTTGGAGCCGATTCAAGACTGCATCTTAAATACAGCTTTATTATTTGTATTTAACATTTGTTTTTAAGTTAAGAGAAGGAAATTATAACCTAAGAGGATTGTGTATCTTTGACATATGTAAAGTCAAACTATGGGACAGTCTTAGTGATGAGTTTCAAAAAAGCCTTAAAATGTAAAATAATAAAGGATTATAACGTAAAATGATAAAGATGTGAAATAATTAGGATTACGATGTAGAGTAATTTTTTTTTCTTTATTTCATATTGCTGATATTCTGGGTTATCGTATGGATTGTATAGGATCGGCAACAATAAGCCTTGTGGGCTTCAGCTTGTTCCTTTTTTGGTCATTGATTGTGTGATTTGTTTATTGTGTGAAATGGATCGGTATAAACATGTATGATGATGTTTTTGTCAGTTGCATACACACACAATTTGTTGTTTTGTTCCTTCTTATGTATGACCGAAATAAACTATTCATTCATTCATTCATACCACGAAGCACTTTTAAATGAACTAATTAGTAATAATTTTATGATATATTGTGTTATTTTGACATGTTTCACGTTTTATTCATCAAACATTTACAGGTATCTTGTCTCCCAGGTGGTGTCTGATGGGGTGTCTGGTACACCAGGACTAGACCCAAACGCACGACTCGAACAACAGAAAAACTCCAAAAAACAAAGTCTTTTAATTGCAGGTTCGGTACACCGGCAGGCAGTCAAAGAAGGCAACAAGACCAAAAGGGCAGAGTCAAAAAAGCAGATCCGGGGATCAAAAAACACTAGAGAGGAACTGGCACAGGGAGCAGGGGTCACACACACTAAATACACATGGGGAGTGAGGGTAACGAGACACAGGTGGAGGACATTAGGGGATGATGACAAGGACAGGAGCGGGAAACACACAAGGGCAGGAAGTTAGATAACAAATTAAAAAAGGAAATGCAGAACCACATGAGAAAGAAAAAAACAAAACATAACCTGAAGACAAGATGATTCATGACATTTGGTAAATGAAAGCTGGTTTACTGGAGGAGACGCAGTTATGTCAGCTGTCATCTACTTCTGTTTAACACCCAGTTCTGTATTTCAGTGTATTTTGGTGTATTTCAGTGTATTTCAGTGTATTTCAGTGTATTTCAATATATTTCAGTGTATTGCAGTCATGTTTTTGGGGTTCTGGATCTAAACACACTTTTTTCTCCTTTACTTTTTTTTTAAATTAATTTTTCAAATTAATTTTTACACAACATGAGATAAAAACTGTATGACTATTGTTGAGTCTTTTATTTCTACACACAGTGACTTCATACTGCATAAATAAGAGAATTTACTCAACAATTTAAAGGAGCGTGTGATCTTTCAACTGATCTGAGAGCAGGCAAATCCACAAAAGTAAGATTAAGATTGAAATAAAATTAATAATGCATGAACTGATATTTTTATTTGGTTACATAAAGCATCTGAATATGTGTCCCACAGCTGTTAAACACTATGCATTAAGATGTTTCACTAAACATGTAAGAAGCACCTTTAAAAACACCTTCCAGCGCCGGTCGCTGCAGCCGGCATGTTTGTCAGGATGTCTGAACATTTTGACACGTGACCTTGTTGTCTGTCCTGAGCGGCTGGAACAGGAAGTCATACCTGCCGTCTCTCGTCGCCTCATTGCCGCTCTGAACATCATATTAGCGTGTCGGCTTTCGCCCTGTTATGCAAAAACAGGGAAAAAAAACCCTCCTAATAATGTCTGGCGGCGGAGAGGAGAGCAGAGGCAATAACAGAGAACACATTCAGACAGATTGCCAACATGAGGAACAAAGTGACTGTGGAGTCTGAGGGGAGTAATATTACAGCCATTTGGCTAATAGCCACAACGCTTGTTACAGAGGCTTCACACTGACGGAGAACAAACAGTCTGGGTGAGCAGCCGAGGCCGCCAGACGAGGTCAGGACAACGCAGCGTTTTAGCCAGGTGATGCTGCACCCGGTTCTCCTCAAACAAGGATACAGTATTGTTAGGCCTGCAACTAATACTTATATTTTAGTTATTATTTGTTTTGTCTGTAAAATGTCTGAAAAAGTGAAAAATACCCATCACAATTTCCTGACGCCTAAATTAACATCTTCAAAAGTCTTTCTGGTCTCCGTGTGCCTGTGTGGGTTCTCTCCGAGTGCTCCAGCTTCCTCCCACAGACCAAAACGTTCAAAGTGAGCCGCTCCGGCCGTCGCCATCTTTGCAGTGCGTGATGCTGCCTAACTCCCAGCCAATCAAAAATAGGCAAAGAGGCGGGCTGAATGGCTGAAACAAGCCACCTAGCGGCTGGCGGACCTGTCACTCAAAGCAGCCATGTCCTTCATTATGCAGAACTTTACAGCTTAATAAGATTTAAACAGGTGAGTTATAAAAAAAATCACCCCCCGTACAGTTGTCATGAAAGAGGAAATTAGCTTTAGAGACAAAAACCGTTGTTTGTACCAGGCTGTAAACATGTTTATTTCTGCTGTAAAGTTGGGCATTTTAACATGGGGGTCTATGGGGATTGACTCGCTTTTGGAGCCTCAAGTGGCCGTTCAAGGAACTGCAGCTTTTGGCACTTCTGCATTGGCTTCATTTTACAGCCCCGGAGGTTGCTGCTTGCTGGTGAGCTGTCCAGGGCGTATCCCGCCTCTCGTCCAAAGTCAGCAGAGATTGGCTCCAGGATGAATGTTTTATTCAACCAAAGTCTAAAACCCCAAAATATTCAGTTTATTATTGAATATGAGAGTCAATAACAGTTGTTCCAGCTTCTCAAATGTGACTATTTGATGCTTTTGTATATTGACTATTTTCAAAATAAAAGCCTATTAATTTTCTGAGGACTGATTGATCAGTTACTTGTTTCATCTCTGATTGTAGTCTTCTAGCTTTGGTCTGTTTGATGTCCACACTGACTTATTACAAATGAACCAAGAGGTGTAAAGCTGGAATAAGGCTTCTGCTTCAAACCAACACAGAGAAAGGTGTTATGGGTAACCCTCTGGACCAGCAGAGAAACAGGAGCACCTCCTCTAGCTGATCATGAGGGTCTGTTTGAAAGAAACGGAGCATTAGTCCTCCGAACAAAGCCATTAGTCCACAAACACACACACATGAACACACTCACACCATACATACACACAAAACCACGTCTCCAGTCTGGTCCAATTAGCAGCTCTCAGTAAACTTCAATCAACCAGTCACAATCCATTATGGAGATGGTGGACTCACACACACACACACACACACACTCACACACACACACACACACACACACACACACACACACACACACTTGGCGCAGCAGCAGTTGATGTCGATTCTTGTTACTAACATGCAGCCAGTACTTGTTTCTCCTCTCAGAAGAAGCACCGCTGTCCTCCGTATTCCTCTGCAGCAGAAAGTAGTTCTCCTCCTGCAGGTGTTTGACAACCAGCTAAAAAGTCGGATATAAAAACAAAGATTATTGTCAAATTTGGACATAAAAGAGTTCACAGTCAGCTCACTTATTCTTAGCCATTTTTTTTTTTTTTAATCAAACTTTTATTGTGGCGAGCTGCTGTGTACAATCACCTTGCAGGGTTCAGTAAATTTTTATTTAATTCAAATTTAAATATTCATATTTCCCAGAGGTTGATTCATAATGACTTTTATGACCTACAGACTTTTCTTCTAGTATCACCATCAGGATGAAATGTCACAAGATATTCAAACATTCATACAGATAAATACAGATTGTCATGAAATTTACTGGTTACATTCCTGTTTTCCAGAAGATGAACCCTTTCCTTTAAGCTCCACCACTGATAAGGATCTAATTAAATCAGTAGCGTCTTCTCTCCTACATTGTCTTATTAGCAGTATTTAGGGGGCGCTAACAGGAGTTAAGGTGGTGATAAACTCCTTCAGACATGCTTTTCAGATGCTGGAAATGCCCATTAAACTCCCTCCTTCCACACCTCTTGGACAGTAGATAAGGGAGGGCTGAACATGGCCATTTCTTTCCAAAACAGACAAGCCGACATTCAAACCCTCTTCATGCAGTGATTGGCCAGCTGTGTGGAGGTGAGTTCATGTGAACAGCTGAGTGCAACACTGACTGACTGCTGTTATCTATGTATTTAAATGACATCACGTCTCCCCTGTCCTCCTCCCTTCTCTGTGACAGTCGGCTTTTCACTGAAGCCGTTCAGAACAATTATAAACAAAACGCGCTCATCAGACGCTTCCAGTGCGTTTAGGCCTTTAGTGTGTTACCAGCATCATAATTTTGCACACACCTGCTTTCTAAAGTGCTTTTGTGCTACTTATGTTTATACCCCAATATACTAAAATATAATTAGTAAAGTCCGAGGAGATTAAATAAAATCAGACCCAGTTGGATTCAGGCTGCAAATCTCTACAGCAGAGCAGGAAAAAAAAAAAAAAAAAACAACTTCCAGCCACAGAAACTTTCCAAACATTTTTCATTGCAGCAGGGAGAGAAAACTTCCAGCCAGAGAGAGTCAGCTTGTTGGCTGGATGTGAGAGAATAATGACTAATTATGAGCAGAATGAATAAGGGCATGCAGAGGTATAACTCAGCCTGCAGTCTGATATTTAGAGGGGGTCATATTGAAACCGGTGACGTTTTTGATTGGTAAGCGCAATATTTACTGAGTAATATTTACTGAGCAGTGCCTCAGCAGCCAGCTCTGCTTATTAGAGCAGATTTCCAGGCTTGGTGGGCGGCGGCGGTTTGGCAGCCGAGACGCTCAGATGTGGATGTGAAGGTAAATTCTGCCACCGCCCTCGGCTGTCACAGGGAATACGAATATTTCACTACAGGAGAAAATGGCACAGATTGCAGATTCTCCAGAGTATACAGGCTCAGTGTGTGTGTGTGTGTGTGTGTGTGTGTGTGTGTGTGTGTGTGTGTGTGTGTGTGTATGGATTCTCATCACACTGCAATGCTGAAGAAATGGAGGCACTCAAAACAGAAATCAATGCACACTGCACATGTATCTTCTGTTTGCGGTTTTTTGGTGTTTTTTGCTTCTTCTTTTTGTTTCCTCTCCATGTTGTGTGTTTTCTTTGGTTCCTCCGTGTTCTCTCTTTACCTAAACTCCACCACAACAACTCTCCGCTCCGAGCCAAACACGCGGCTGGCTTCACCTCTTAAAGAAGGAAGAGAGAGAGAGATGAAACCAGGCAGAAATAAATGCAGCTTCTTGAATTGTAAATTTATTTTTTCTCCCCCTTCCTAAAAATCAGCAGATTCCTGTGTTTCCGTTTCTGCGTGTTGGCAGTGCTGACGGCCTTCTGGTGCCGTCCAACTGGTGCTTTTGCATGTTTTAGCCCTTTAAAAGTTACACAAGAAACTCAAACATTGTGACTTTCTAACTAAACATGAGTTAATTGCATTGTTTTGCTTTTAACTTTATTACCTGGCTCAAATGCTCTATTTTAAACTATTGCAAACTGCTTTGTCACAAAGGAGGAAACCTGCTCTGTTGACAGGACATGTGTGTGACAGGAAGACACTTAATCATTCATTCATTCATAATTTCACCCTTCATTCTCCCTCTCTCTTTCAGATCCTCCCGCTTTCACATCAGCTGTTAGTCACGTCACTTCTAGTTAACAAATCAGATTTCTCCACGATCCCTAAACAGCCAATCACAGCCTAGCTGTCAAACTTTAAAACCGTTTCCCTCTCTGTCGCTGTCAGCTGTCATTTCAGGCAATAATCGCGTCCACCCCCACCCCATCCACCTCCTCAGCCGCAACACCGGAGCTCGCTCCTCGCCTCTCCATCCCGGATCATCACTCGTCTGCTCAGCCTCTCGTTCCGGCGAGGCCCCAAGTCTCCAGGAGCCGATACCACACCACCTCGATCCACGCCTCTCCATCACCGCCACCAGTGTCTAGACTCCATCGGGGGGGGGGTTATCCTATACATGCATTCATCGCCCCCTCCATATTAGGCCACATAATCGCCAAAGACTTTTAAATTTATTATCATACTGTTCAATAAACACCATTCACTACGTAAACTCTCCTGATTGAAATAACTCTGGTGTTCATTGGTTGGAGAATCAACTGAGCCAATCAGAGCTTTGTATCGTCAAAATTAAGTTATCTTCATCTACAACTAGCTCGCTACATCCATAAAAAATTACAGAAAAATTGTAACAAAACATATTTTTTTAAAACAGCCATGTATCACGTATTAAATGTCAAAAGCTCTAAAAAGCCACCGTACGCTAACAGCAAACAGACACAGTTAGCTGTAGACTAGCTGGTGAACATAGTGGAGCATTTAGCAGCTAAAGATCCAGATATTTCCTCAGGAGTTGGTAGAGAGTAAAAACAGAGTTAAAAGAGAGTGAATATTGGACTTACATTCACCAGGTGGACAGAAACACGACTCCAAATGAATGATAACATTGCTCCGTAACCGCTGGATGTGGAAACTGTTTGCTAACAAGTTCAAACATATCGACTCTAAAAGCTGATGATATGTCAGTGTTGTGTTCACTACTTGTGGATAAAAAGGGAACATTTAGACTGAGATGTGAGATGTTCTTCACTCTTATAACCGCTAAAACTTTTGAGTCATGAGAGCTGGTTTTCTTAGCTGGTAGCTGAAGAAAAGCCGCTGCCTCGTTCTACGGTTTCTCTTTAATCTGTGTTTGCCGGCATCATCTCTGCTTTCCCCTTTAACTTGCATTGAAGAACTCCTCGGCAACCGGTTGGTGGATATCAGACATTTTGATGAAAACAGACGTCTGAGCATATTATCAGCAAATTTAGTGATGTTTCCTATCATTGTTATGCTGACGATATTCCGCTCTATGTATCTTTTAAACCTGATAAACTGTCTGTGCTGCACTGACTGCTATTAAGGACTGGATGTCAAACAACTTCCTACAGCTTAATACTGACAAGACAGAGGTTCTCATCACTGCTTCTGACAGTATAGCTCCCAAGGTAGCTAAGAGTATTGGGTCCCTTTCATCAGCTGTTAAGTCAAACTTAAGAAATCTCGGTGTCATATTTGACCAGGCTATGCATTTTGATTAGCATGTTAAATCATTGACCTGTACATGTTTTTTCATCCATCGTCCATCGTCTTACAACCGGAACTAGAAACGATCATCCATGCGCCCGTTTGGACTATTGTAATTCCATTTTCACTTGTCTCAGCAAAGCATCTGTGAACCGGCTACAAACGGTCCAAAATGCTGCTGCAAGACTGCTAACAAGGTCCAGCAGGATGATTCACATCACTCCTATTTTAAGTTCTTTGCACTGGTTGCCCATTCGTTTTAGGATTCATTTTAAGGTTCTTACTATTACATATAGAACCCTGCATGGACAGGCTCCAGAGTCCATCATGGATCTTATCCATCCCTACGTCGCCAGTAGGTCACTCAGGTCTTCCAACCAGGACCTACTGGCTGTCCCTCGATCACGGCTGAAAACCAAAGGTGATCGTCCCTTTTGCGTTTGTGGCTCCAACACTATGGACAAATACAGTCAGCAGTGTCTGTAGAAGCTTTTAAAAAACTATTGAAGACCCATCTTTTTAAATTGGCTTTTGTGTCTTCTTGAGTTGTTTGTTTGATATTTGTTATATGAGTTACGTCACCTGTTTTCAGCAACAAGTTGATTCCAGTGGTGACTGTGAAGGATTATCTGTCTTCGCAGGTGGATTTTTTTTACACTGAACTAAAATGAAGTGAGCTGTCTGGAAGGTTTGAAATCAGACTAACTGACTCAGTTTGTGAAATGTTCAGCAGGAATGTAAACTTTACATAATCTATAGTTAATGGACTAAAGTATGAATAAAAGCATCGGTATTGGTCCTTTAGCCTTGGAAGAAGAACTCAGTGACTGAGATGAGCAGAATACCGATAAAATGTTTCAGTTTTTCTTTACAGTGAGTCAGAGATCAGAAAAGAGAAAAGAAAAAAAAGATTTTTTTTTCTTGTGTGTCAAGGACCGAAGAGAAACACAAAGAAAAGCAAAGAGACGAAAATGATGAAAGATCAGAAAAAGAGAGTCTGGCCTTGCTGGAGACAAACACTGTCTCTTTGCATAATTCAACCAGCCAACACACAAACACACACCAATATATATTCCTAAAGTCAAAGTCTGCGACAGCTTCTGGATTCAGATGAAAAAATAAAATGAAGGCACGAAGGATGAATGTGTAATGATGAAATGGATTTGGTGTGTGTGTTTGGACGACTGGAGTCCATATTTAATCTGGTGGGTTTCATCACTATAATGGGGAGAAATGATGAAGCTTAAAAGCAAACAAAAAAAAAAATCTAACAATAAACATCAGAAAGCATCAGGACCAAATGTCTCTCTGAACTGAGTGTTTGGTGAACTAGAATTTCATCAAACATCCAATAACTTTTGGCTTTAAAGGATAACGTTGCCGATATATTTCATTTTTCCTCACTGTAAACAAACCTTATGTAAAGACCAACAGTGAACTGATCCGTCGCTTCGTCTCCTCCCTTGGTTACCGTTGCTATGCCAGTCCAAGTTTTGCATTTTACCACATCATGATGTGGTTTCCATGAATCAGGTTTCCATACAAACTTAGACAGATTTAATCAAATATTGTGGTTCCATCCGCTGCTGTTTATCAAGATAAACAGCAGGTGGCGCTAGTTTTCCAGTCCATGCTGTTAAACTATCTCAGAAGAAGAGGACACAACGAAATGACGTCATTAAAAGAATGGCAGTCAAACTGAAAAACTGAAAAATAACACGGAAAACATGATAGAAAAACAACATTCGTGGTTGTTTTATGTATTAATTTGAGGAACGTTACAGTCTCCTCATCACAGATCTGATGTTTACGTTTCTTCAGTGACGTTTAAGTCACATGATTCATGTACTTCGATGATTCAATCACTAAATCTGTTTCCATTGCACTTTCCACCTCAACCTGTGATATTTTGAGATGTTTCAAATGTGAAAATGTGAATAACAACAACAGGTGGAAACACACGTAGTGATAGCAGTTGGAGGTTTATCGCTCAAAATTCATTGTAAGTTTTGAAGCAATAAATTTCAGACAAAAGCAGCTTCTCATTTTTAGGCAGCAGCCATTGATTTTCTCAGCTGTAGCTAATGGGCAATTCAGTTATTAAAAAGTGTTAAAAAGTCTGTCACCGGTTGACTTTTTAATGTTCCCAGCAGAGTTGTATGAAAATGAAAACACTCCAAAAGGAGTCTTAAACGTACATTTGATTGCTACATACATGATATAATATTAATCTGAGCTGTGTAATGATGCAGAAAAGATCAAAGCAGTAGGTGAGAAGTCAGCATGATCCACGTAGAAGATATAGATACAAGAGCAGAGTTATTTTTATATTCCAGGATAAAAGTCAGCTCTAATATTGTACTACAGTATAAAAAAACAACAACATACGTCCTTCATGTGTTGACTTTAGCCTAACATATCTCAGGTAAAACTTCTCCAAGTCCAATAAAAAGCAAGAGTTAGTTTAAACTCTAATATAGCAGCATAAGAACCGGCTCCCACACAGTAGGGGTGTGCCCGAATACAAATACATTATTCGGCAAAGCACAAATAGTGGGTTTTATACAAATATTTGTTTGATACAAATATTTTAAAAGTTATTTGTTTTTGGGAAGAAAAAAAAAACATGTCAAATACCAGCTTGCGGGTCGGTTATCTCACTCTCTCTCCTCTGCTCTATCAGCAGGTCTCAACGAGGGGAGTCACATCCACCTGCTGCATGACGCACATTTCCTTATTTGGACATCACTTCCAGAGTTGGGGGTGTTCCCCAGAGATAAAGCTGAGCTACTGACACGCATGAAGTGCTCTCAAGGGACTCTCCATAACCTGTTGTTCCCCTTCTCCTTTCCACAAAGTTAGGTTGTAAAAAAATAGGCAATAAATACAAAGTACAAAGCAAGAATCACCTTTGAAGTTCTTCTACATGTTACATGCTGTGCTGTCTCAGTAATCAGCGCAGTCGTCTATGATCTGGGAGACTCCAGTTTGAGACCCGGTGTGTGGACTTCCTTAGTAAGGTAGTTTACTCATGAACACTTATTGTAACACTTTAATTTTCTAAAATTAAAAGCGTAATAAAAACAAAAACAGGATTTTTAAGCCTCTTTCCAATTTTATTTGAATACAAATACAAATACAAATAATTTTTGCTGCCTCAACAAATACAGATACAAATACAAATACTGGGATCTCTGCACATCCCTACCACACAGTCAGCCATAAATGAAGCTTTTTCTAACATGACCTGTAACTTCACAAAAATAATAATAATGTAGTTTGGATACATGGAGGTAGAGAGTTAATTGGCTCTTTAGTTTTTAGTATTGGAAAGAAACCGTCCTCAAAACACTTCACCTCATGCAAACCTCTTCAACATGCAGACAAATCAAAAGCTTGACAGGCCTGATGAGCCTCTGTGTGGTTGCTGAACTATGAGTCGATTATTGTTTTTTTTATTATTTTATGCTACTGTTGTGTGTGTGTGTGTATCCAACACACCTGATACAGCTTATTGCTCTGTGCCACAGAGATCCGTTGTTGTCCATAAACTATTAAAAAACACACCTTTCCTTTATTACCATGAACACACACACACATTGTAGTTAATTTTGACTCCCACACACACACACACATCATCTTCACTACAGCACAAAATGTGGGTTAATCCGCCGCTGAAAATAGTCACCAGAAAATGTACTATTTCCTCCTGATTTGGGGCTTGGGGCTGACAGCTAGACAGACGAGGGAAGTCAGAGAGTACTGAGAGACAGATTCACACATTGTTGGTTTTGAGTCTTTTCATGGGATTTGTTCAAAGCACAAAAAAGGGTTTGCACACCCAAATCAGTTAGATTGTTCATCTTGTTTTGTTTTGCTTTGTCAAACTTGAGCACAGTGGGAGAAAAAAAAATGCCAGACAGACGTTTTGGCCACATGCCTTCTTCAGTATGTAGCAGAAGTTTAGTTTCACGGTCGGGTCCTTTTAACTTTAACAGTGAGTGTCAATCAACTTATTACCAACAGATGCACCGAGTAGGCGAACTGTAATCAGAGACTTCTGGCTTTTATGTCATTTGGGTTTGCATGTTCATGTTATTTGAGTTGTATCTTTGATGGACTGTATTGCATTGTTGGTTAGATTGTAGTGTTTTGTTTTCTGGGTTTCCCTTGTGTCTTCCTTCACTCCTCCTGTGTTCATGTGCTCCTCCTCTCACCTGCCCTGCATCACCCTCGTTAGCCCAGCTCCTGGTGTCTTCCCCAGTCTATCAGCTCCCAGTCTGCCCTTGTGTTGTACCACCTGTTCCTTGTTGTCTGATTACTTAGGTCTCTGTTTTATTTTGAAATGTTTTCTCCTTGTGTTTTATCCATAGACTGTATAAAAATATGGACGTAGTTACCGTGACATCACCCGTTGGTTTCTGAAGAGCAGTTTTGAAGCTCAATGCATAACGCTGTGTAACTCCCAGCCAATCAAAAATGGGCAAAGAGGCGGGCTGAATGGCTGAAACAAGCCACCTAGCGGCTGGCGGACCTGTCATTCAAAGCAGCCATGTCCTTCATTATGCATAACTTTACAGCTTTATAAAATTCACCCCCCGTACAGTTGCCATGAAAGGGGAAATTAGCTACAGAGACCAAAACCGTTTTGTGTACCAGGCTGTAAACATGTTTATTTCTGCTGTAAAGTTGGGCATTTTAACATGGGGGTCTATGGGGATTGACTCGCTTTTGGAGCCTCAAGTGGCCATTCAAGGAACTGCAGTTTTTGGCACTTCCACGTTGGCTTCATTTTTCAGCCCCAGAGGTTGCCGCTTGGTTTTGTCACCTCTTACTTCCTGTGTTTTTCCCCTTCGTTGATTACCTCTTTTGCCTGTGTCTTATTTTACTCACCTTTGTTCGGTTTATAATCTTCCTTGCTTTGCAAGTCATCTGTTCTTTCCAGAGTGTCAGTTCAGTTTTTTTTTAAAAGTCTTGTTTTGCATTCTGCTCAGCTTTTGTTTTTGCTGGCACCATCTCAAAATAAAGAAGTTCTCCAGTCTGGATTGGCCTACAGTCTGGGTCCACCTGTTCCACAATTTATGACAGAAATGAAGCTTCAGCGTCCAAATGAGTCCAGTCATTTTAGTGGCAAAGTCCCTTTTTTTGTTACTATACTTCTACTGCAGCTCAACAGGGAAACACTGTCTGAGGAAACACAAAGAGGGAATCTCAAGATTATTTTTTTATTTTCATTTTACAACACAAGGTTGTGTAACAAAATGTAGTTTGATGTCCCCTTATGCTACTCACAAAAACAGAAATGATATCAATGGATTAATAAACAATAAGTAATAAAAATAAAACTATTTTTTATGTTGTAGTGCAGAGGATGAGTTGAGTCTCACAGGAAAGAAGCTGCTCTGTAGTCTGGAGGTACGACAGCAGATACTTCTGTATCTCTTGCCAGACGGCAGCAGGGTGAACAAGCTGGGTGGGTTTTGTCTTTTAGTATCCTTTGGGCTCTGTGCAGAAGCCTCACCTCACCGATATCACTGATGCTCAGTAGATGATGTTCTGGGCGGTTTTAAAACCTGCTGCAGAGCCTCCCTGTCTTTGGCCGTGTTCCAGTCAGGACGCTTTCTATCGCTCCTCTGTAAAAGTTAACAAGAACTTGGGACAGGAATTTTGCCTTCGTAAGTTTCCTTAACAAATACAGTCGTTTCTGAGTTTGTTTTTTTTTACTAGGGTGGAGATGTGTGACAGGTTCTCAGGTAATGATGCTGATTCCCAGAAACTGTTCACCTGCTCCACTGATGTAGACAGGACTGTGTGTCTTTGCCTCCTTTTTTCTAAAATCAACAATCAGCTCCTTGGTTTTGTTGACATTGAGCAGCAGGTTGCTCTCTGTGCACAATATGAACTCCCATCGTTGTTTGAAATCGACGATGGTGGCGGTGTCGTCTGCAAACTTCAAAACAAAGTTCTCTCCATGTCGGGGGTTGTAGTCATGGGTGTACAGCGTGAATAGGATCCCAACTGTCTGGGGTCTGTTTGTGAGGAAATCCAGTTGCAGATTGTGGTACTTAAGCCAAGACTGCTAAGTTTTCCAATCAGTTTCATGGGAGAGATTGTAGTAAATGCTGAGCTGAGATCAACAAACCGCATTCTGATGTAAGTGTTATTATTTTCAAGGTGTGTGAAGACTCCTCTGTGGATCTGTTGCTTCTGTTGGGTCCAAGCTGTCTGGGATCTTGTCTTTGATGTGCTTGAGAACCAGTTTTTCAAAGCCACAGGGTGGTAATCGTTTGGACTAGACACTGCAGATTTTTAGGTACGTTTAGGTAGGTCCAGGGATGACGGTGATTGTCTGTTTTAACATGTGATATGTTAAAAATGTCAGTAATAACATCAATTAGCTAGTTGGCTCATGTTTTTAGGGATGTTATCAGGCCCTGCAGCTTTATTCATATTCACTCTCAGCAGGATTCTTCTCACATCTGCTGTTGATACTGACAGCGACAGGTCCTCTGGAGGCGGAGTGGACTTTACAGCTGACTCTTTGTTGAGGATATCAAAGAAGCAAGCTCTGAATGAGTTCAGCTCATCTGGCAACGTTGCCTCACACATTATGTGGGCCCTCCTCCTTTTGTAGCCTGTGATGTTCTGGATCGCCTGCCACATATCTTCGGTGTTGTTGGTGTTGAGGTCTCTCTCCAGTCTCTGCTGATCTGCTGCTTTCAGTCTTGCTCTGGCGGTGTTGTAGGTTTTCTTGTCACCTGACTCTTCATTCATCCAGGCTCTCTAGTTGGGGATTTCATTGTCTTTTTGATCACCACATGCTGATATATGACGTCACTGTTGACGTATATTCCTCAAGACTGATGTGGTTCTCCAGTTTTAACTGATGGTTTGACCCTTTTTGATCAATTGACAGTAAGTAGACAGGAGAAGCGGAGAAGCATGGAAATATGGTCCGATAGACCAAAATATGAGCGAGGGAGGACTTTGTAGCTGTAGGAATGTTTGGTATAAACAGGGTCCAGAGTCTTACTTCCCCTGGTGGGGATGTGGACATGCTGGTTGAATTTAGCTAAAACAGTTCTGAGGTCTGTTTGATTGAAATCACCAGTTACAATAAAAATACCATCTGGTTGTTTTGTCATGTGTGAATGCTGATGACCTCATACAGTTCCTCTAATCTGCATCTGGAGAAATGTAAACAGCAAAAACAAACACACTGAAGTCTTTGAGCAGATAATATGGTCGACATCTGGTGAACATCGTCCATCCACTCTGACTGTGTCTGAGCATCAAGTGTCATTGATGTAAACAGAGTCCGCCTCCCTTACTCTTACTCTTACTGGAGTCTTGTGTTCTGTTGGCGTGGATTAAGTGCAATAGCTTGATCCAGGATGTTGGGATGGAGCTAGGTCTCTGTAAAGATGTCTTATTTTATCCATTTTATTTTCCTGCGACCGGACTTTAGCCAGAAGTAGGTTGGGTAGAGGAACAGCCTCAGGTCCAAGCTGGGTTAGCTTAGCTCTCTTCCTGAGGTGATCTCATCGCTTGCGGTGACATTTGGTCTGGCCGGGTGTTCAGCAGACGCCAGGGGCAGTGATCGTTTCAAGGTCTGCTGCACTTAATCCAATCCCCACCGAGTGTATTTCTATCATAAGTAATACGTGCTTCAGTAATAAAGATGAGAAGCAAATTAAAACAAAAATGTAGCAAAGTTTTAGGGAGCTACTGGCCGCTGCATCTGCATCCGCTGCCGTTGCTATGGTAATTTGATGCTAAAAAGACTGTAAATGTGTCAGATATCCACTTGATATGATTAACTCTGACTGCTGAAGCCTCATATCCACTTTTAAATGTATTTTGCACAGCCAGTATGAACAGGAGGAATGATTACAGCGAGGAAAACCTCTTCCACTGTTCATATGGACACCTGACTGTTGTTTTTAAGGCACACTTAAAAAATTATGAACGTATCCTATAAAAAACACTTTTAGATTGTAAAAACACTTCAGTCCATGAGGTGAAGAGTTGGATTTTAAAAGTCAAACAGAAATCCACACTAATCTGTCAGATTGACTGACGGAACACCGAGCTTCACAAACAAACAGACACCAGTCTTACCTCCTCCTCCTCCTCCTCCTCCTCCTCCTCCTCCTCCTCTTCCTCCAAGGTCAGCCACGCCAGCAGCTAACGAGCATCCTCTCACCTCCCACCATCACGCCGGACATTCAGCGCTGCAGCGGCCCGTCTGGAAGGTCAGCAGAGCAGGCTGGACCGGCCAGGGTCGTACCCCACATCTCTTCACCTGCTGAAGTCAAGCTGCCCCAATCTCTGCTGGTAATAAATTAGCATCATTAGTCTGCTGCTGCTGCTGCGGCTGATGATGATGATGATGACGACATAGGCTGATGATTATGATGTCAGTTACCTTGGAGATGGAGGGGAAATGTTAGGCTGGTGAAAGAGTGGCGTCTGTTTTTGTTCGTCATCCTCAGGTGATACTGTCTGAGGAACAGCAGAGGAGAAGAGAAGGTGGAGGAGGGGAGGATGAAGAGAGGAGAGGATGAAGAAGAGGAAGAGAACATAAGAATAAAAAGGGAGATTAAAGGGGAGGAGGAGGAAGAGGATGAGAGGAGAGGAAAGGACATAAAATGTGTAGAAGAGGGTAGGAGAAAGGAAAAGACAGCAAACAAGGAAGGAGAAGATGAGGAGCAGGAGGAGAAAAGAGGAGAGGAAATGATGAGGAGAGAAGAGGATGAGGAGAAGAGGGAACAAGGGAAGAGGAGACAAGGAGGTAGAGGTGAAGGAAGAGAGGATGAGGAGAGGATGAAGAGGTATAAGAGAACATGAGAAGAAACAAGAGAGGGAGAGGAAGGAAGAAGGGGATGAGAAGAGAGGAAAGGAAAGAAGAGGAGACAAAAGAGAGGAGAGAAAAGAAAATAAGGGAGGAGAAGGAGAGAGGACAGGAAAGAAGGAGGAGAGGATGAGGACAGGAGGAAATGGGATGAGGAGAGAAGGAAGTGGAGGAAAAGAGGATGAGGAAGAAAACATAAGAAGAAACAAGAGAGGAAAGGGGAGGAGGCAGAAGATGAGACTTGAGGAAATTAAAGGAAAGAAAAAAGAAGAGAAGAAGAAAGAAGAAGTGTAGAAGAGTCAAAAAGAGAGGAGGAGTAAAGGGAGAAGGTAGTGTTTGTTTACATTTGACAGAAATCCATTCATCATCCTGTTAGAATCAGAATCTTCCAAATACATTTTATATACCAGGAATTTATCCCATCCTCACCCATCCTATTATACTCTTATACTGTATACTCATCCTATTATATTGTTATACTGTATACCCATCCTATTATATTATACTGTATACCCATCCTATTATACTGTTATACTGTATACCCATCCTATTATATTGTAATACTGTATACCCATCTTATTATACTCTTATACTGTATACCCATCCTATTATACTATTATACTGTATACCCATCCTATTATACTGTTATACTGTATACCCATCTTATTATACTCTTATACTGTATACCCATCCTATTATACTGTTATACTGTATACCCATATTATTATACTCTTATACTGTATACTCATCCTTTTATATTGTTATAATGTATACCCATCCTATTATATTGTTATACTGTATACCCATCCTATTATATTGTTATACTGTATACCCATCCTATTATACTGTTATACTGTATACCCCTCCTATTATACTGTTATACTGTATACCCATCTTATTATACTCTTATACTGTATACCCATCTTATTATACTGTTATACTGTATACCCATCCTACTATATTGTTATATTGTATACCCATCTTATTATACTCTTATACTGTATACTCATCCTATTATACTGTTATACTGTATACTCATCCTATTATATTGTTATACTGTATACCCATCCTATTATACTGTTATACTGTATACCCATCTTATTATACTCTTATACTGTATACTCATCCTATTATACTGTTATACTGTATACCCATATTATTATACTCTTATACTGTATACTCATCCTTTTATATTGTTATAATGTATACCCATCCTATTATATTGTTATACTGTATACCCATCCTATTATATTGTTATACTGTATACCCATCCTATTATATTGTTATGCTGTATACCCATCCTATTATACTGTTATACTGTATACCCATCCTATTATATTGTTATACTGTATACTCATCCTTTTATATTGTTATAATGTATACCCATCCTATTATATTGTTATAATGTATACCCATCCTATTATATTGTTATACTGTATACCCATCCTATTATATTGTTATGCTGTATACCCATCCTATTATACTGTTATACTGTATACCCATCCTATTATATTGTTATACTGTATACTCATCCTATTATATTGTTATACTGTATACTCATCCTAACTATGTAGGAGCAGTTTGCATCCTCAGTCTGACAGCCGATAGTTGAAGCAGGTAAACTGCACTTTGTGCTTTGGGGAGAAAGGCTGGTCTGTTGTGCTCTCTGTATATATACTTATCCCATACGTACGAATTAACCAAAACATGGGAATGAATTGTATCTCAAGCACACAGAATAACATTTCAAGCACTCGATGTAGTAAAACATGGCCTCAATATATATATTTTTCTCTTTATGACAACTCCGGGGCTCCATATTCTGCTATCAAAAACTGACAAACAAAAAAAAAGATTTCTCAGAATCAAAGGAGAAATAATTAAAATATTGTTGAGTTATTAAGGACACTTTAATGTTTTTGTGTTGAGAAATGGGAATTGACAGTATCATACGCTGAGGGGTGTGACAGGTCGTCGCATACAATGACATCAACACATTCAAAGCACTACTGATAAAAACCTGAGGTTACGGTTTTTTTGTAGGTATAGACAACTTGACTCGTCTTTGGCCGGTTTGTTTGTGTTATTTGAAAGAATATTTTTCTGTCTTTGATTGGCCAAAATAGTAGACAACGAATACAAGAAAGTCCTGCTGTGACTGCAAATTTCCACAAAGGCCAAAATATGTTTTCTTGAACATTAAACCATTTACACCAGAGTTGAATTAAGTTATCAAATGTTGGTTGAAAAGACATTACCCAGCATGCATCACCCCTTCCATCACATGATTAGAGACAGAGAAATAATGGACTATAAGCCTATTATATGCTGTGACAACCCTGTTTTTAAATGATATAGTTCATTATATTCCACTGTTACTTGAATGAATAGGCCTCAGCTAGATGTTGTCTCGTTCCCATGTGCATGTGTAACCTTCACGTGTGTGAAGTTTGCATTTGTGATGTTTTGTTCCTTCCTGTGAACACAGAAGTTAATTTGAAAAGACACTGTATGCATGTAACGAGCAGGAGCTGACAGTAAAAAAAGGAAACAGTAACAAAACAAGTGATGAACTTGGAGGATGAAGGAGGAGAGAAGGTTATAACGGGAGTTGCAACAAGCTCTTACGTTGGTCTATGAGCTGCAAGGAAACAGAATAAACATTAAACCATCAGTCCAGGCTCCTCTCCTGCTCTCTTCACTTCCTCTCCACCTCCTCCTTCCTCTCTCACCTTCTTCACCTCATTTTTCTCCACCCCTTCTTCCTCCTCCTCTCCTCTCCTCTCTGGTCATTTTCCTGTCAGACAAAAATGTAAATGGATTTCCTTCCTACACCTTTTTGCTCTGCTGCTGAATTCCTTCTCGGTCAGTGAGCGCCTTACATCACGTAGCACCTCCTCTGTCCACCTTGCGCCTCCCTCAGAGCTGGTTTTGACAGGTATTCTCCTCCCGCGGTGTCCTCCGCAGAGCTGAACTGTGACTCCGAGCGGTCACCTCACAGCTCACGGGGCCCGAAAAAGGAGGAGGTGACAGAGGTGGCGAGAGACAATCTGGTCAGAAGAGGTATGAGCTGATGGAGAGACTGAGGAGGTAAGGAGGAATGTCCTGAGGAGAGAGGGAGGAAAAGGATGTAGCATGTAGGGAGGAAGAAATATAATGAGAAGGAAGCAGGGGAGTTAAGGAGAAGAGAGGACTGAGGAGCAGTGAGGAGGAAAGGAAGAGAGTGATGTAGCAGTAGGAAGGAGAGAGGAGTAAGGAACCAAAGGAGATAGAGAACAAGGTCCAAACCTGGTATAAGAAAGGGAAAGAAGGATTTAAGAAAGGGGGATGAGACAAGGAGGAAATGAGGGAAGAAATGAAGGATGTAAGGAGGAAAAGAAGTATGAGGACTTGAAAGGAGATGAGTAAAGAAAGGAAGGAGGTAAAGAATAAGGTGGATGGAGGAGTAAAAAGGAGACAATGAGGGACAAAAAGAAAGCGAGGGAAGAGAAGGATGTAAGGAGGACAAAGGGGGCATGTAAGGACAGAGGAGTGAGAGGGAGGGAAGGAGGGAATCCTTGCACAGCCCGAGGAGCAGAGAAAAAGAGGAAGAAATTTGGAGAGCAAGGATGGAGAGAATGAGGGATGAAGGGAGAGAAGTTCATCCATGCAGGGTCAGAGGGAGAGAGAGGAGAAAGAGGAGGGTGAAGGAGGAGGAGGCTGTGGGATATCATCCGTCAGAATCACCCTCTCCTCCCGTCGAGTGATTGATACAAGCGCTGCCTCTGGAGGCCCTGAGGGGGAAACATCTCCCCTCTGCTCCCCTTCCCTCCCTCTCTCCCTCTCTCCCTCCATCCATCCATCCATCCATCCTTCCTTCCAGCTCCTCATCGCTCCGCCCTCACCCCCTTCCTCTGTTTTCTCTCCTCAGCGGGCTCCTCAGCGGCCTGCCCTGGGGCCGACAGTGATGGAGAGAGGCCGCGAACATCAGAGACACCAGGGAGGAGGAGGAGGAGGAAGAAGAAGAAGAAGAAGAAGAAGAGGAGGTGAGGGCCTCTGGTACTGTCCATGGCTGCAGAGCTAAGCCCCGCCTCCTTGCGTAACCCCTTCTCTCCATCCATCGACCATGAAAACATGGAGGAAAAGTTAGAAATTAAAACAAAATATATCAAATAATCACTGTTTTATGTATCATTTGTAGGAAAAATACATTAAATTTGACGTATGAGCTGATTTGACTTAAATCTGAATCTGTTATAATTAATTTAATGCCGTCAAAGGCAGTAAAAGGGAGTTTAATGATAAAAACCTTCTGATTACAATGACAGAAATCAGGAGTTTGATGGTTGAAATAAATTCCTGCTGGTTTAATGAGCGACTCCACGCACTTTCACATCCACACTGTGAAGGTCAGACGGAGGCTAAGTTCATCTTATTTCTTCACAAAGCCTGCGTCACATCCAATGTCACACTTGTGTGTTTTAAGACTGAATATCTTCCAACATTCATACAGACGACCTTCATCTGTCCACCGTCATTAACACAAACGTCTCCACTTTCGCTGTCAGTGGAAATAACGGCGAAGGCGTTTGACAGCGCAGATTCATCTATAAACATACCGTTTATAGATGAATAGATGATTAATCTCAGCTCGGTCGCCTCTATTTTTGTGCCTCGATCTCAGAACATCCGAGAGCATCTGGTTGGTTGATTCTAACTGGAGGATGATGATGCAGGAGGTGGCGCCAGCCCATTTAAAACCTTAAAAAATGAGCAATAAAATCTTTAAAATCAATCCTGAAACGGACAGGAAGCCAGTGGAGAGAGGACAAACACTGGTGTTATGTGATCACGCTTTCTTTTACCAGTTAGAAGACGAGCGGCTGCGTTTTCTACTAACTGCAGACGACGAAGAGACGACTGCTCCACACCCACATACAAAGAATGAACAACAGTCTAATCGAGAGCTAATAAAAGCATCTCTCAAAACCTTTTGGGACAGAGACAGGCCTTCACCTTGGCTAAAAGTCTTGACTGAAAAAAGCTAGTTTTGCCAATTTTGCCAATTTGCCGATCAATTGTAGGAAGCTAAAGGGTCAAGAGAACCATCAGAGTCATCCAACAGGTTGTTTTATTTTCATTCAGCAGTTCAGCAAAGGTGGCGTTGAATCTTTACTTTTTGTTTTTATAGGCAGATAGATTAGTATATCATCAGCAAAAGAATGAAAAGAAATATTATGTTTCTTGCACTGGCTCCCAGTAACACTGAGGATAGATTTTTGAATGGGCTAACACCTTCCTACCTGTCAGATTGCCTGTCAGAGTATGAAGGCGCCACCGACGAACAGCAAGAGGTAGAGACGCTGCCTTCAGTTGTTATACACCGAGGATTTGGAACACGCTCCCTCCTCGTATCAGACAGGCGACCTCGGTTGACAGTTTTAAGAAGCAACTTAAAACCCACTTCTATGACCTTTAATTGATTTTGTTTTACCTCTTTTCTAGAATTTTGTCTTTTACTCTTTTACTGTCTTAACTGATATTTATCCCGTTTTAATGTGAATGAATGTATACGTACATATATGTATGTGTGTGTATATATATATATATATATATGTATATATATGTGTGTGTGTGTGTATATGTATATATGTTTTATATTTCTTTTGTAAAGCACTTTGACCTGCATTTTATGTCATGAAAGGTGCTCTACAAATAAAGCTTATTATTATTATTATTATTATTATTATTATTATTATTAAAAGAGGATGATTAGTAAGACCCCCTTCTTTTACTACATTATCTTTGACTGATGGTCAGTTCTAGTGTCTTTTTAGGAGAATTATCTGTAAATAAAAACAGATTAATCATCTTTTTTTTTTATACCTGATTGCAGAGGAGGTGAAGAACTTTAGGGCAGCAGATATGTTGACTATGAGGCTATAAAGTTTAATTGCAGTGAGTGCACAGGTGATAACTGATGGCGACTCAGATGAATATTTTGATCAACCTCTTCAGCAGTCAGACAGAGAGAGGACGATGTTTAGAGAGATTTTAGTGGATGAATCAATTTGAAACTCTAAAAGAGAAGGAGACTGTAAAAAAGTGTTTTTTTTGCTTTGTACTGTTTGTTATTGTGCTGTTATGTGTTTTATTTGTAAGGGACTGCAGATGAAAATTAGCTTTAAAACTAACTCTGACATTTACGTTTAAAACTGTGCATCGTCCCAATAAATACAAAACAACAACAACAACATGTGACATGTTTCCAGTTACCAGAACAGTCCAAATGAGTATTTCTGAATATTTTTCAATAAGACAGAAGAACATTTTGACCAGGTATCCTTGCATTAATACTCTATTTTCAGAGCACTACAGCTAAACTGATTCATTTCTGTCCAACCATCTGATCTCCCAGCAGAAGAAGAGGAAATATTCCTGCTCTGCTTTTTCTTTCTTTTTTTTTTTTTTAAATGTCCTTTTAAACTGCATAAAACCATAATTAATGCATTAATGTAAATGGCGGTTTGTAATGCATAATGATCCCGGGGATGATCTTCATCCTTTTGAACAGCTTTAAGTGCAACTCCAGCGACTCCTCTTCCTCTGCAGGATAGAGCAGGTTCAAGTGAGGGTCGGTGTTTTAGCGGCAGCAGCCATTATTCCCTCTAACTGTGCATTTGCATGAACCCACCGAGGTCAAGTTTGTTAGCTGCTGTTAACGCTGCCGACCGGCGCTCCGCCTCCTCTCCGCCGCCCCTTCACCGCCGTGAAAAAAAAAAAAGGAGCCATTGTTCGTCATTTCAGTGGAAGGAGGGAAGGGGGAAAAAGGCACATAACTGCAGGCACTGTGTGAAATGTTAAAATAGAGATTAGCCCGGCTGCCGCAGATCTCGCTTATAATGATTAAACATCACGTCTTGCATTTCAATGGGAACACTTGTGGCTGGGAGCGCTCTGATAAGGTCCTGGTTTAATTCACACATACACATGCAACATTTAGAGGGGAGAAAGGACATGCTTTTTAGAAGGAGGAGGGAGACGTGATTGGTTCGGATGTTTGTCCACAGTGTCCTCTAACAGCAGGAAGAGCAACAGAAAAGCGACTGAAACCGTTCTGCCACTATTAAATAATCCAGGTATATTAAATCAAGTATTCTTCATGGGCATGGACTCTTTACCTTCACTGATTACTGCTTTGAAGGAAGCATTCATACAAAACCCACCAGATAACATCAAAAACATGTGGTTTAATTGTATCCTGTATCCTGCACAATGTTGGGCAAGTTAATTGAAATTTATAATTAATTACTGATTACATATTCATTTATTATTACTTATTACTCAGCAGCAAAAATAACATGTTGCATTACTCGTTACTTTTCTTTTGTTACTCAGCCGTCAACTCTGTCAAGGTTTCCTTTAAACAGCTCAAAATCCTCCACATGCTGAATCTTCTGTATATATTAATGTATGTATGCATGTATGTATGTATGTATGTGTATATATATATATATATATATATATATATATATGTGTGTGTGTGTGTGTGTGTGTGTGTGTGTGTATGTATGTATGTATGTATGTATGTATATATTTATGTATGTATGTATGTATGTATTTATGCAGAAACAGAAAATAAGACATTTGTGTTTTAACAAGCCAACAGGATACAGTTTGGAAGGATTTACTGACCATCCAACAGCTAGCGTTAGCTAACATTAGCAAGGTAGCTAAGATCACACAACATGTGAATAATACAACACGTTGCATTTCTCCACAGAGTGTTACTGGGATTAGTAACTGTAATGTTATTTCTGAATTTCAAATCTTGAACTTGTTAGCAAACGGTTTCTTATTTCCACATCCAGCAGTTACGGAGCAACATTATCATTCATGTGGAGTCGTGTTTCTGTCCACCTGGTGAATGTAAGTCCAATATTCACTCTCTTTTAGCTCTGTTTTTGCTCTCTAACAACTCCTGAGGGAAATATCTGTCTCTTTAGCTGCTAAATGCTCCACTATGTTCACCAGCTAGTCTACAGCTAACTGTGTCTGTCTGCTGTTTGGTGCTGAGCAGGTAGTGTACAGTGGCTTTTTACAGCTTTTTCTCTGAAAACACTGAAATGACGCTATGACAGCACTGAGAGTCGCTGATAATTCTCTGTAGTATCATTTCATACATTGTTACTCTAAAATATTGATTAAATGCCTTTAAAATTGATAGAAAAACCTACTAGGGGACATTTTTCCTTCTATGAATTTGTTATTTTTCAACAGTAAATTGATCTGAGACGGGTGAATTTCATTCTTTTACTTCTTTACTTTTATTCTCCTCTTTAGCGGCGCCTCAGATTGCATAATCACCTCCTCATTAGCATCATTACAGAGTCTGTGTTGGAAGCAGCAGCAGCAGCAGCAGTAGTGGTGGTGGAGCTCAGCCGGTTTGCTCTTCTTCACTTCTTTAACGTCTCCTCCATCCATACATCACCTCCCACCTGCCGCCTGCCAGGCTGCCTAATACCAATTACACAAAACTCTCTCTGTCCCCCCCCGCCCCCCAGCTCTCTATCTCTTTCTCTCTCTGCCAAAAATTTATTTCCCGACCACATAACATCTCCCCACCTCCTCCTCCTCCCCCTCTTCCCTATCCTCCTCTTCCTCTTCATCCACAACTCAGGCTGGAGTGTGAGGCTGAAAGAGGCTGTCGGCGCCGCTTTCCTGCAGAGATCTCTCTCCTCTCCAGTGTTCAGGAGGAAAGTCTGACTCCCAAGAAGTGTTTCAGGGGATTTTTAATTTTATTTTTTGGCTACTATGTATTTTAAAATAGATACCTTAGAACTTTAATTTAAAATATCCTCAGAATGCGTTCATCTTAGCATGCCTTTATCACCTTGAAATTTCTCTCTCTGTTCACTGCGTCTGCTGCTGTTACCTGATTTCCCCACAAGAATCAATACCGTTTCATCTTACATTATAATATTATCACCTGCTTCCTGTTTTAGGTTCGCTTTACAATCATGTTCCCACAGTAACCACATAAAGAGAGAGAGAGAGAGAGGGAGACAAAAGGAAGACAGGAGGAAGAAGAGGAGCAGCAGGAAGTAAACGATTGTAGTAAAGTGGAAGAAGGAAGGGATAAAACAAGGAAGGAAAGATTGAAGGAGGGAGGCAGTAAGCGAGGAAACAAGTGCTGTTAAAGAGGAGGAAGGAGAGGAGGAAACAAGGGGAGAAGAGAGGACAAAAGGAAGGAAGAGTTAAGATGAAAGACAGCAACACAGAAAGAAAAGGAAAACAGGAGAGGAAGGAAAAAATAAAAGGAGGAGGCGAGGAAAGGGGGCGAGAGGAAGGACAGACTGCATGAATAAAAAGAAGAGAGGAGGAAGAGGAAAAGCAAATAGGAAGAGTAGAGGAGTCTGAGAGGAAAAAGAGAGGGATGGAAATGGATGGAGAAAGGAAGAAAGATAGGAAGTTATGATATAAGAGAAGATGAGGAGCAGAAAGGGTTCAGTAGAGAAGAGGAGGGAGGAAGGAGTTAGGATGAAGGGAAGAATGATGGAGAGGAAGACAAGAAAAGGAGAAATGAGGCAGGAAAACAAAATATGAGATAAATTAATAAAGGAAGAAGGAGGAGAGGAAGACAGGAAAGAATCAGGATGTAAGAGAGACAAAGAGAGGGAGGAGGCCAGCTGGGGAGCAAATGCAGGAAGTGAAGAAGAAGAGAAAGGAAGCAAGGGAAAGAGGGGTGAAAGCAAAAACTGAAGGGAAGAGGCAAGATGCAAGGACAGATGAAGACAAAGAAAGAGAAGAAGAGATGACTGAAAAATAAACAATAGGAGGGAAAAGGAAAAAGAGAACAGTAGAAGAGAAGAGGAGGAGATAAGAGAAGAAGACGAAGGAAAGGATGCAAAAGAAAGAGGAAGGAAGAAAGGACAAAAGCAGGGAGGAAGGAAAGATGAAAGAAAGCAGAAAGAAGAAAAGAGGCAGGATGGGAGGAGAGAAAAAGAGACAGGGAATGGGATAATCAAGTAAGGAAGGATACTGATAGAAGGAGGGAAGAAGATGAAAGCAAGAAAAAAACTAATAAAAAAGAAAAAGAGGAGGGTAAAACAAGGAAAAGCAAAGGAAAAAAAATCAGAAAATGGAAGCTGAAAAGAGAAAGGAGGCGAGGAAAAGGAAGGAGGAGGGGGAAAAAAAGGAAGCATGAGAGACTAAAAAAAGGAAGGAGGACTAAATGAAAGGAAGGAAGAGGAGGAAGAAGACAAACAACCTAAATAAAAAAACACAAGACGAGAAATGGGGTAAAGTGATGAAACCTTTGGGGAAAAGGCAGAGAAAAGCAACCTGCTGCAACTGTGTCATCCTCTTCAAAACAAGCCACGATAATATTTTCTTTTTGTTGTTCCCAGAAATATTGTGTGGCAATGAATTTAATCATTTCGCCCCGAATTTCAATTTACTGCTGTAATGCGATGCAACAGCGCTATAAGCACAGTGTCATAAGCGCCTTCCTCTGAGTGCGTTTGATATTCCTCATACACAGCAGCCCGCATGCAGGGTTTGTTTTTATTGAAATGTGATTGGGTGGTGTCTCGCTTTAGGGCACGACACACTGCAACTTGAGGATTCACGAGTCAATTTCCTGAAGTGGAATCCAATAACGGCGAAGAAGCCGAGGCGAGGCGTTTACGGCTCCTTAGGAACATCAAGAGAGCAGCGATGAAAAGACCGTAAGTCACTCGGAGACTGCTGTTGGAAACATTTTGGGTAGTGAGTGGGGGGGGGGGGGGAGATGGAGGGGGTGTCTTGTTGGAGCTGCTGGGAAAACCTCCTGCTGTTTTAACTCTGATGAGGACACACATGTCATGCCCTCTGGAATATTATCTGGGAATGTTCTGGAAGTTTAAGGCCAACAAAAGCTGACACCAACAAACGCCAGGCCCTGTGTCTTTAAATTTGTCTATAGATTGAGCAGTTTCACACATGGCGTCCAGTGTGACGGGCATCAAATTAGTGTTTGAACAGTGTGGGAGCCGGGGGGGCTCAGGAGCTCTTCAAATACTGATAAAGAACTATTAGTATTTCAAATGCTGCAATGAATGATGTAAGAAATACATAAAATCTAACTAAAATCTAATATTATGTCATTTTAAATGTGTGTTAACAGCTGCCCTGTCAGTGTAGTTGACTTTATCTTCGTGTTTTATGCTCATGAGCTGCTTCTGTTTTGTGCACCTTTGTGTAATCATTGTGCAGATTTGGTGTCAGATCGACGTTCTCATTGGACAGCACATTCAGTTCAGTCTCTCTCATAGTTCCTGCCGTCTGTCTACAGTGAAGACTTTACTGTCCATCCTGAGCGCAACACATCTGGGAAGCAGCTTTTTCCTTGATGTCAGACACAAAAAACCCAACAAAAAAGATTTTGAAGTATAATGGATGAAACTCTCCCATGGTGATTTTTCAGTAATGACAAATTTGTCATGTTAACGTGTGTAAATTCATCATGTTGACCTGAACCTGCTGCTTCCTCTGACTGTTCAGCACATTCAGTGTGTTGTACATGCATGAAATGATGCATCTCTACATGAAACTGAAAGTGTGTGTTGCACTTCAGCATATCAACATTTTCTGTTTTGAGTATGTTAGCATGCTGATGTTAGCATTTAGCTTAAAGGACCACTGTGACTTCCTACAGAGCTGCTAGCATACTGGTTTGCTCCTTTTTTCTTTCTTTTCTTTCCTTTTTTTTGTTTTTAATGTTTTGTGGAATGAAGAAACAGGAAAATCAGTTAAGTTTTCATTGTATCTGTACTTTTCCTTGTAACATTTGGCAGTTTTTACATTGTTTTCACACTAATTGAACTTTAGCTTTTTAAGAATTAACCTCGAGGTCCACATACTTGTTTATTCCAAAGCTTTCAGCCACTTCTCCTGGCCTTCCTCAGATGATTGAGCTGCTCAGTGAAAGGTGTTAAAACCTTTGGAAACACCAATTTAAGTGAAAACTGCTGTTTCCAAGTTTGAGAATGAAGCTTCAAGCTGAACAAGGGCTCGATTAGCAATTAGGCTAATGCTACGTAGGCTAACCGTAGAAAGCCAATCAAAAGCTTGTAAAAAAGATTCATTTAGCTGAAGACACACACAAGTGAGCTACATGGATCAGAACCTGATGATGATTGCACCAAGATAAAGAAGCAAAGACAAACAGAGTAACACAACACTCGTCTTCCTTTGACTGAATGTATTTTATTGTAAAGCTATAAGGAAGGAGTAATTACAAGATATCATTTCTTTGATTTGCTCAGCAAAAATAAAAGACCACATTTTTTTTTTAAATTCAAACATGCGGATGCTGATCAAAAGAGAACAGGTGAGGCTCAAACAAACACATCACCCAACTTCCTCCAGAAAAATCAAAAGACTCCAAAAAAAAAAACAAAATAACAAAGAAACAGAATAAATGTACAGCTCGTCTTCGGACGGACGTCGTGAGAGAACGGAAAGGAAAGCGGTAAAGCGGATGGATGGATGGAGGAGAGACGCTGCTGTCCTCCGCTCTGAGCCTGACTCATCACTCCTACATTTAAAGAGCCTACAGTACTTTAGACAATATGATCCTACAGGTTCAGGGTCAGATTTCCTTCACATTGTTTGAATATATATATTTTTTTCATCTTCATTTTTTAAAAACCTACACTTGCATGTACATAAAACTGTACAAAAAACAAGGCATCACTAGCATTGTTCCTATATAAATATAACCAACCAACAATTAGGCTACAAACGTGGACTTTCTGTAAAGACGAACATGATTCGGCGGCTCTGTCGCACTGTTTTCTTCTTCTTCTTCTAGTTAAAAAAACAAAAAAAAAAGTAATCCTCCATCCTTGATGTACGGAAGCTCAGAGCAGCCAAGGTTGCTTCAGTTGATTTTAGGTCCGTTATGTTCAAGATCACAACTCAGTTATCTCCACATGATAAATGTTTTTTCTTATAATTGCAAATAAATCATTCAAATTTCTTAAATAACCAATAATCACAGGTGTGCCGTTAGTTTTACAGTTTACACCATTATCCCAAAATAATAATTTAATTGTTACTCTTATATCAGGATAACAAGGAGATTTCCTATTTCAATGAAAACTGACTGAGAAACCATTTTTAATGTAAAAATCTCAAGACTTTTAATGATTACAACTTTATCTAGTTTGTTCTAGTTTTCTTAAGATAAATGTTATGAAAGTCGTGTCAAAGAAGAAGAAGAGCACAAGATAATAACATAACGACTTCCAGAGATTCATAAAATCCTGTTTGGTGGAGATTTTTTAAACATGATTACTCCAAGATAACAATATATTTTCATTTTGAGATTTCAAACAATTTTAAGTTAAGTTAAATTTTGTAATAATTTACATATTTACTTGAGAAATCAAATTACGCCGCTGCGTTTCTAGTAAGTGTTTTGAGATTATTAATCCGAGATATTAATGAACATCGTCTCGTGATGATTATGATGTAATTAAAAATTTTCTTTGATATTTTAAAAAACATAACTAAAAATGTAATAAACTGAAATTTTACAACGTAAATTTCTTCATCTGTGCATGTCTACAACATATTTTTAACATAACACATGTATTTTTAACAATATATTTTCAAACAATTTTCTTACAATTACAAGTTAAATTTTGTAATGATATATATATTTACCTGATAAATCTAATTATGCCGCTGTGTTTCTAGTAAGTGTTTTAAGATTATTAATCTGAGATATTAATGTCATAAAATCCTCACCACAAGATCTTTAGAACGTCGTCTCGTCATGATTATGATGTAATTAAACTACAAATGTAATAAACTCAAATTTTACAACGTAAATTTCTTCATCTGTGATGTCTACAAGAGTTGAGTTATAAACAGAAGCTCATACATGTCTGTAAACATCTGGAATAAATTTGGCCTTATAGTCGCTGTTAGCTTGAGCTAACGTGGTTAATCCTGGTCGTGACTTTATTTATCATTTTGTGAGGTAAAGAATTTAGTTATTGTGGTTTTTTTAAGGCTATTATCCGTCTTGTAACTCTCTAAAGATAATTAAGTCATGATCTCCAGATAACTGACCTAAAACAGCCGTTAGCATCAATGGCTGCCTGCAGCTTCAGCAGTTTCAGAACTGGGTCGAAGCAGCCGGACTTCCTGAATTCCCTCCTGAATTCCTTGCGGAATCAAGTTTTCAGTCACGATGGAGTAAAGAAACAGAAAACACAGAGTCCAGCGTGCCCGCTCAGAAAAAACATCATTTACACTGCCGCATCCGGTAAAAAACAGCAACGACCATTTATATTCATACAGTATGTCTATAGCAGTGTTGATTCCATTAACATTGATAAAAACAACCGCGACAACAACAAAAATGTATAATATTTATAAAGTTGGCTTGTTTCATGCTCAGCTGAAAGCCTCGTTTTTCAGACTCCAGCCTCAGTATAATACACAACCAAAATACAGCAAACCACTCCAAACTTTTTCACATGATTTCATGTAGAACAAGTTTCCCGCTCTCATGGCATCACTTGCTTTTTTTAAAATTCTTTTTCACGTCTGCAGCGATGATGATGATGATTTCAATTTAAGTAACAGAATAAACTGACACTGTTCATCAAACTCAAAGTGAAGTCTCTAAAACGCTGGAGGTGTTTTTGGTTGAATTACAGCAACGTGTACGTTTGAGTTGTAGAATATTGTCGTTGAGTTATTGAGAACACGTCTGCACAGTCGATATTTCATCCTAAAAAAAGACTCATTTCAGTGAGTGAAACTGGGTGCTTGGTCTTTAAAATATAAATCAGTTCAGTAAAAAAAAAAAAAAAAAAAAAAAAGGTGGAACACCATCAAAGCAGATTTATGTTTTATTAAATAGGAACTCCACCAAATTTACATGTCAAAGTCAATTAACTAGTTTCAGGGAGTTCTCTGCTCGGCTTCTGAAAATAGTTAGAAAATGTCTTCTGTGGCTCCGGTGGAGCTTCAAAATATTTTGGTTTGAGCATAACAGAAAGCCTGGAGGGGCCAGAGTTTTTAAAAGATGTGGACATTTGCCATTTGCAAGGGGGGGGGGGGAAGCTGCATTATGGGAGATGTAGGATCTTATGGAGCTTGACCAGTACTGAAGACTAAAAAGACAAGAGAGAGGCTTTCTGCTGCACAGATGTTGGAAATTCTTTTGTAAATCTGTCTTTTGCAAGTTCCTGCTAATTTATGGAAATGCAATATAATATTAAAGTGCTGGAGAATCCCTTTAAACTGTCATTGCAGTTGGTTTCATTTCTCATTTTCATTTTAGAACAACTAACGAATTCTAACTGCTTTCAGAAAGGTAAAAAAAAAGTAGAACTTTGGTATTAAAATGACTGCAAAATAGATATTTAAGACATTTTCTGCTGCAAATTTGTAAACTGCATCTATGCAAACAGCAATTTGGTCCTTCAGGGTGCAGCTGAAGAGCAGTGAAGGAATCAATTTGCCGTCCTGATAGTTTTTGTTATTTGAATAAAATGTGATTTTGATTCAGTGTCATAAACAGTCAGCAATCTGTTGAAGGAATCTGTTGTATGATTGAAGCTCTTTAAGTGATTATTAGCTCCTTGAAAATGGATATTAATCAGAGTTTTCATCCCTGTAGAGTCTTCAAAGATCTTTTAAAAAACAGCAGCTTTAGTTAAACGACCTGCCAGACGTCTCATAGTGTTTGTTTTTTTATTTCTGTGACTTAAACATCATCATCATCATCATCAATGCAGAAGTTCCAAACATAAAAAAGAAAAAGATTACATGAGAAGCATAAACTAGTTCTGGACTAAATATCAGCGGACAGAGGAGGAAAGAGAGAAAAGATGATTTTCACTGAGTCATAATGTTTCCGACAGACTCGTAACGTTACTGACAGTCAGACTGAGGAGAGGAGTCGAGGAGGGAGAAAAAACACAGAAGAAAACAAATCCCGTTGAACAAAGTGAAGTTTTTTTTTGTTTGTTTGTTTGTTTGTTTTTGTTTGTTTTTGTTTTTTTTTTGTTTTTTTTTTAAACCTGCACAAAAAAACCAAAAAAACATTCATGTTTACTGTCATTTAATGAGCAGACTCCACCGTACGGCTGAAATCACAGCAATAACAACATGATTCATAAAGAGACCAGAAGAGTTTTACAGCTGGATCAGTTGTTGTTTATGCAAAATAAAGATTTAAAGGCTGCATCTCAAATTGTCCTCTGACTACATTAACAAACACATGATGCTCGAGCTGATCTCTGCTTGTTACTACTTTGAATCCACAAGCCAGATCGACTAAACAGACTCTTATTTATAAAGCATCTTTCTAGCTTTACTGACCACTCAAAGTGCTTTACGATACAAGCCAATATTCACCCGTTCACACTCACACACACACACACAGACGGTTCAGCCAATCAGGAGCAGTTTGGGGTGCCCAACATGGAGGAACCGACGACCTTCTGATTAGTGGACGACCTGCTCTGCCTCCTGAGCCTCAGATCTCATTTAAAATTCATATTTATTTGAGTGTGATGCCATGTAGAGTGTTTTTGCAAATGATTATAGTCACGTTTCATGAGATACGACATGAAAATTTGTGGTTTTCTTTCAAAACTGGTCAATAAACAAAAACGTTTACATGAAAAAGTCCAATATTGTCTCTTCTTTTATCTCTGGTTTGGTCTCCACCAGCTGGTCTCTAACTGGTGTACAGTGAGTTGATCAGAGGAAACACTTGAGACCGAAGCAGACAGGAAACCAAATCTAGGAGCTAAAAAAGAGACTTTCACAATAAAACCTGTACAATAAATCTACTTGTGCAGCTTTAAGAATCAGACTTCATGTCAAAAATGAACAATTTGAGACGCAGCCTGCGTGTTTTAGGAAAAAAAAAAAACATCTTTCTGTAAGTACAAGCATGTAAATAATGGCTGTCAGTAGTAAACCAATATGTTTTAAAAAATAAAGCATTTTAGAGGCAGTTTAATCATAAATCAGTAAGTTTATAGTGTTTTTTTAGAAGTGAACTAGTGCACTTTAGAAGTTGATAATGAATCAAGGGGAAAATCAGTGTGTTATAGGGCCAAAACACTAAATTTGAAGCTGAGTTAAACCTTCTAAATAAGACTGAATGTCTTTTTTAGAAAGACACAATGATTTCTTGAGGTAAACTAACTGCATTTTATATGTGAAGTCAGTCAAGCGCAGTGTCTGAATCCTGATAGATACTCTTTCTGATTTCTGATCAATATCTTCTCGCTTCAAACATTTTTTCAAAGATTGTAGTAATTCAAGACATGAAGAGATTAACGCAGCCGTAGAAATCTGTTCAGTGACAAAAGCCGCTAATTGAGAGGAGGAGCAGCAGCCGACTGGAGCTCCGGGAAGAAGAAGATGACTCATCTTATTTATTTGTTTATTTATTTATTTATTTTTCTATTTCTCACGTCCAGCTGAATATTTTTATCAACTCTAGTATATTAATATATACTGGTGATGTCAAAAATACATACATATATTTTTTTTTTCTTTTTTTTCTGTCACTGAAGAGGATTTGAAAGTGAATGTGAAGGCAGCAGGACGAGAGGTGGACGCTCTGCATGCAGAGACACCTGCTGAACACACACACACACACACACACACACACACACACACACACACACACACACACACACACACACACACACACACAAGCAGGCTGTCAGTGTGTGTGACAGCACCTCTCCTGGGGGTTGATGGGTAGATGGTGGTAGTGGTGGTGGTGGTGGTGGGATTGTGGGGGGGGGGGGTTGTACTGGATGTACAGGTGTTCCTCCAGGGAGCAGAGTGTGTTTGTAGTCTGACAGGAAGCCTCTAGACCAAAAAGCTTTGGACCATCTCTCTCTCTACACACACACACACACTGTATATAGTGTGTATGCTGTACACACTCAAATACACACACACACTCATACACGTTCACAGGCCTGGTTGGAATTGTAATTTATTTTGCAGAATTTAACCAATTTATACTGAAACATTTACAGATTTCTCAAAAAAATATTACATCTAAAGCCTCATAAAGACAGGATTTATGTCTCTAAGGGAGGTGGAATGATTTTAACATTATAATCAGTCCACAGTGTGTATGTGGGTAATTTTTCATCCTCTTCTCAGTAATAATTACAGCTTCAATTTAAGGATATGTCTGGCGATTTTTTTATATATTTCTTATTGTCAACAAATCTCATGTTTGGAGCCAAACCAACGACGAACTGATCAACTAACAAGTATTGTGTGTTTATCCAAAGCCTGATACATCTTCTTCCTCTGTGCCGTAGACTGAAAAAACTATTAAAAACACATCAGTGAGCCACACGGCTGCACTGGGCGACACCTTCCTTCATTATGAAGAGTTTGGTCACGTTAGTTTGTTCAGAAACGGCTCCAAAGAAAAACTCACAATTTGTAAATTTGAAGATTGAGAAATTATTTCTGGTGTTTGTTTATCAGGATTTAAAGGAGGTAATATGTCCAGTCTGTGTGACTTTTAATTTAGTTTCAAACACATTTTCTTTTTGATACTTTTGAAAGAAAGAAAGACATTACAAAACACAAGAGTGTTTTTGTCGGCTTCCAAAAACTCTTTAAATTAGAAAGACAATTTCATACCAGAGATATCTAAAAATGACTGCACACAAACAAACAAACACACACACACACACACACACAGAAGCAGTTTTGCTGTTTTGGTCTCAGGTTTTTCAGCCAACAGAAATGCTAGAGGTCTCTAAAGGTCACCAGGGGTCACCAGAGGTTGCTTTTCTTCTTCTGGGGTTAATTGGTGCCAAAGAGTTTAGGTTAAACTGATGCTACCTGACCTCCTGCCTCCTTCCTCTATCTTTACCTTACACAGCACAACACACTGGCCACCTGGGAGTCCACCAACCAGCCGGCCAGGCAGGCAGCAGCGGCGGCGGCAGAGAAGAAGAAAAAAAAAATGACTTGTTTACTGTGAAACGGCAAAGCGTGGCGAGAAAAAAAGGAAGGAGAAGAGTCGGCGCGGACCTCCATGTTGGGCCTGTAAATAATCAATCAGAGCTCTGAACGCTGGCGTTAAATCACCAGAGGAAGACGGGGGGAAGCGTGAGGGACCGCGGCGGCGCCCGTGAACTCTAAATCTCTGTCACTCGGAGGGTTGAACGCCGGTTGAATGACGGTTGATTTATGTGCGGGGGGAATACTGTGACTGTGAGTGTGTGTGTGTGTGTTTCTGAACAGGCAGGTACGTCGACAATAAATCAAATCACCTTCAGAGACCGAAGGAATCATGTTTTGAATTGCGTTCAAACATCTGCACACATCGAGCTCCCACACATCAAAACAAATGGATGTATAATAAAAAACCAATTAAGCGGCGAAGCTGGAACGGCACAACAAAAAATCAAGGGAAAAAAAGGAGAAAGCGTTGGAGAGCAGAGGAGTGAATCAGTCCGATTTGCTCGGCGAAGGCAATTGTTTGCCTAATAAAGCGAGATAGCGCGACCCCGCCGCCACCCTGTCGATGGCCCCGTTTTGCTGCCTGCTCGAGACTTTGAAGGCGTCTCAGCCTGGAGGCGCTGCTTTGATGTTCCCCTCTGTGATTCTGGAGGGTGTATGTTCACATCACATGCGCTGCAAAAAAAAAAAAAAAAAAAACAAAAAAAACAAATGACAAGTCATTTAGTCTCATATTTACTCGTCGAGACTTTTCTGCCAACAAAGGTGAAATAATCTCACTTGTTCCTTTTGTTTCAGGAAGTTTCTAGAAATAAATGAGTGTGTTTGAAGTACATAGAAAGAAGTATGATTTAATACATTTAACATTATGGATGATAAAGACTATGGGGACTTTCATAGCATGAAGTAATACTATAAATACAATAAAAAGAAGTTGGACAGTGTGAACATTCAGCCCCAGCTGCATACAGATGCAGGACAAAGGAGTGAGAGGTAGTCTGCACACTAAGTACCACTCAAGAAAAAAGTGGTGGGAAAAAAAATTAATTACAACTAATGGACTCACAAATCTGCAGATGCAGAGCAGAATCATCAAAACTTATCAAGACATCAGGCAACTTTTCTAGTTTTTTTATTACTATCGGAGTGTCAAATTTAACCCTAACCCCCTAACCCTAATCCTAACCCCTAACCCTAATCCTAACCCTAACCCTCTAACCCTAATCCTCTAACACTATCCCTAACCCTCTAACCCTAATCCTCTAACCCTAACCCTAATCCTAACCCCTAACCCTAATCCTAACCCTAACCCTCTAACCCTAATCCTCTAACACTAACCCTAACCCTCTAACCCTAATCCTCTAACCCTAACCCTCTAACCCTAACCCTCTAACACTAACCCTAACCCTCTAACCCTAATCCTAACCCTAACCCTCTAACCCTAATCCTCTAACCCTCTAACCCTAATCCTCTAACCCTAACCCTCTAACCCTAATCCTAACCCTAACCCTCTAACCCTAACCCTAATCCTCTAACCCTATCCCTAACCCTAAATCTGTTTTTGGGGAAAAGAAACAAACTATAACTAAATAAATTTAATGTAGGAGAAGAACATCTGTTTCCTCTTATGGACTCTTTCACACAGATGTTTGTCTGATGATAAAAACTTTGCCTCATTTGAAGTTTGGGAGCTTGAAATATTCACAGTGAGAAGTAATGAAGTTTATTTTGTCTTCTGTCTTTCCCTCTGCAGGCTTCCAGCTAATGTTAAGATTTTTATATTATCACTGAGAGGCAATTTATCACTTTATCACTCCTACATCTTAATACTTAAACTCAACACCTGCGTCAGCCTTCCAGTTATATTTACCAGTCTACACCTGCCAGCCAATCAGAATCAATACGTTTTTGTGGCCATGATATAATTTGACTGATGGAAAAAATATACCCAGCTGATGGATAAACACGTATTCATTCCTTTACTAATCTGTGTCAGAAAAATGGTCACTTGATTCTAGAAAGCACGTGTAATAAAGTGATTTATTGGAAACAGACCGGCTGATTTTAAGACTTTAGGGCTCAGTAAAGGGTTTAGGGGTTAATTGACTGTTTTTTTTTACAGCGCGCTCTCTCAATGTGCCGTTTTCTCTTTCATCCATCCAGTCTCAGCTTGTGTGCATCACTACAGGTGAAATCTCACATTACCTTCAGCAGCCATTAACACAAAAGCTCAGAATGAATGAACTTGCAAACCCGGCTCGCTTTTTAATGGCGCAAATTATCACCGGTAATGTACAGAGCCTCGGGTTGTAATTAGAGTTTCTCTGCTGCGCTGCGTGGCGGGGGTGTTAGTGGACTGAAGCCCGTACAGGTGTCATTAATCCTGCATTCCTGTGCAACTGCAGCACCGCAGGAAGCGGCGCCGAACCCCCCCCCCCCTCCACTACCCGCACACAGGTTTAATAAATACTTCTGGTAAAAACGCCAAACAGCTCGGCTTCACACTGAGGAGGTAAAGAGGTGGGAACTAACGAGAGGCGACAGTGACCAGAGAGAGCTCTTCCTTCAAGCTCAAAAGCACAGCAGGGAAACATTCGCCACAGTCGCCACGACCGACGCTCTCAAACATCCACAGAGGTGATTTCTCGCAGAGCGCCAGTAACTGTCAGTAACAGCAAAAAGATAACTCCTCTCTGCTCGCACAGCAGATAGTATTTAAAACGACACGTCTGTGGCGTGAACAGTGTGTCTTTCATCACTTTTAATTGTTATTCTCTTAATTTGTGTTTTAACCCTCCTGTTGTCTTCCCGTCAACCATGAAACTTTTGTCCTCCTGAGTCAATTTTGACAAAAGTCCACAGATGCTATTCAATGAAAGTAGTGACCATTACTTTTACCTGCAAAGTAGTGTGGTATTGAACCATCCATGTGATTTTCAGGCAATTAGATGAAAGGAATTCATATTTCTGATATAAAAACATTTGAAAACGGGTCAAATTTGACCCGAGAACAACAGGAGGGTTAAAACATGAGCTGTATGAACTTTTGAGACACAATATCTCAACAACTGCTCCTCAGATCAAACTGAAACCGGCCTTTCATTCATTCATTCATTCATTCATTGATTCATGCCTCTCACAGGACAAAACCTCATGACTTTGGTGACCTTCTGATCCCTCCTCCTTGATAGATAATCTAGAAAACTAACGAGGGTGGATTTTAATTGAATTTCCTTATGAATATTCATGTTCCCCTGAGGATGATGCTACCAAAGACTTGGTGACCCCCCCTCATAATCCCATAATCTTTCCTCTAGTGCATTTAAACTTGGAAATATGAAAATTCAAGCATCAGGTTGCCATGACATTAACTGATCACATTCCTGCTCCCCAGAGGATGAACCCTTTTCATTACCTCACAATCTTTTCTCTAATCACCACATTTAGGACAAACTTAATGTTTTTTTTTTTTTATCTTGAGCTACTGGTTTTCATCATATTTTTCAATGAATCAAGTCATCATTTACTATTTGAAATGTCAAAACAGCAGCAAAATATGCCCGTTGCAGTTTCCCAGAGCTCATGTTTACTTCTTCAAATGTCTTATTTTGTCCAACCAACACTCCAAAACCCAAAGATACTCAGTTTATAATAATATTAATCAGAGAAAAGCAGCAAAACCTCATGTTGGAGAAGCTGGAATCAGAGAATATTTGGTATTTTTTGCTTAAACGATGAACCAA
This sequence comes from Thunnus thynnus, assembly GCF_963924715.1. NCBI lineage: Eukaryota > Metazoa > Chordata > Actinopteri > Scombriformes > Scombridae > Thunnus > Thunnus thynnus. The sequence continues at coordinate 32,517,930 of NC_089525.1, read as the reverse complement.
TTATCAAATTGTTGCTGATTTTTGTTTTGTTTTGTTAATAGACTAATAGATTCAGCTCTATAATAAAACACTGCAGCCTCTAATCGGACTTAAGTTGTAACTTCCCAAATGTGAGCATTTGTTTGGCGTGTATAATTTATATGTCCACATGTGGAAAAGAGAAATTTAATTTACCAAAATGCATCTGTTTCTTCTTCTTCTGTGAGAATAAATGTACCTGTCAAACACATTTGTGGAGTTTCCTTTTCATGGTATACTACTGACAACAGCATGAATAATATAACACGTTGTTGGATACTTGGCTTTGGCCGATCCACTCACTGATGCACTTAGATAGTCGGTACCGTATCGATGTACCTCTAATGGTTTCGTCCCCCCGTGAACCCAAATTCAACCGTGTTGTTAAGTTGTAGAGGAAGGAAAAAAAAAAACAAAAAAAAGTCTTGTGTTGTGAAACTCGGCACCGTCGGTGATGCTCAAGAGTCCAGGGGTTCCTGCGGTGTGACGGCGAACGCCGCGGCGTCGTTTCTCTGTACATGCGAAGGTTTTCAGTCCATCAGTTCGACGTTACGTGAAGATCCGCAGTCAGGACGGACGACAGCCACGGATCCACAGTTACAGCCACAGCAGTTTCCTCTGTCACTGTTTGTAGTATTTACAGCTCTGTACACTGGAAAAAAGACCTCTTCACAGCAAAAAAAAAAAAGAACAGAACTGAAAAAGTTCTCCACAACAACTCCGGAGAGGCGGAAAACAGCTGCGTTTCTGCAAAATGTCTTACGTTGACGACAAACTGTTCCTGATAAAAATGAGCCTGGGTTGATTTGACGCAACTCGGCCCCAAAAAAAAGTATTTTTAATGGAGGCTCCGGAGTCGACAGAGAAAAACTAAACTCCCAAAACAAAAACCAAACAAATCCAAATAATTTCAGGATAGATAGCATTACACAGTATACTTAAGTAGGATTTACAAGAAGTTCTTCCCCTTCTCTCCCCCCTTGAAGGTGTTTTTTCTTTTTCTGTTCCAACACAGCAATATAGCCTAAAGCAACGCACAAAAATCCAACTCAAATACATGAGTAGCTAAATAGTTTCCCATTAAATTATCACAACGATGTGGTGTAGTTTACATTCCTTCCACAGCGGCAGGAGCTGTGTGTTTTCTTCAATTGGTTTTAATTATTTTTAATTCTATTTTACATTTGATTGGTTTCTAGAAGGGGGGGTGGGGGGGTGTGGCGGCAGTGGCAGTGGGTGAGGTGAGGTGGGTGGGGGGGTCTAAAGCCTTGTACGGTGGATGCAGTTATAAAAAGGGGAGGAGAGGGCGAGTCGGTGCTGCGGCACAGCGAGTAATAGGCACAGGGGCAGTGGGGGGGGGGGGGGGGGGGGGCGGAACGGGTTGGTGACGAGCAGCATCGGGGGAGGGGGGGGGTTGACGGATAGCGATCGGAGGTGGGTTGTGGGGTTTTAAGGTGGAGAGCTGCGCCCCCTCACAGGTAGATCTCCCTCTTGGAGGTCTGGCCGGTCGGGGTGGTGGCTGAGTGGTACTCCACCGCCTGGCTCAGAGGGATTTCCTCCAACCCACAGTCTTTACTGGACGAGTCTCCGCCCGCGGGGTAGGCACTGCTGTAGGGCGTCATGAACCGCATGTTGGCCACTTTCGAGCTGCCGCTGCCGCCGCCGCCGCCGCAAGTCCCACGCTCCTCCGTCGTAAGGGGCTTGGGGCTGCCGTTGGCCATCAGGTGCTCCTGCCCGTCCATCTCCTGGTAAGGCACGAAGGTGGAGAGCTTGGGGGCGTTCTTGGACACCTTGCGGTTGGGGGAAGGCTGGCCGGGCATCCAGCAGGAGTCGGAGTGGCCGAACTCGGTGCACTCGTGGGTGCAGTTACCGGTCATCGCCACGTCGGGAAGAGGTCTGAGGTCTGCAGAGAGAAAGACAAGGAGACAAAGAAGAGATAAGTAACCTGGAACCAGATGCAGAGTATGAAAAGGTCGGAGATGGCGATGAAGTTGGCTTACTAAAGCAACATTAATTGATTTTTCAAAGCATTCAAGAAGTAGAAGATCTCACAACAACAAACCCATAGCCTTGAAAGACTAAAGCTGCCGACTTCCACACGTTTGTGTCCACCTGATGAATGAAAGTCCAGTATTATATTTTCTAGCTCTAGTTTGGTCTCCACCACCTCCTGAGAAAAAGAAAAATCTGACTTTCTTAGCTGCTACATGTTCCACTTTCTTCACCAGCTAGTCTCTTACTTTGCTTGTCTGATGTTTGCTGCTGGACAGGTGAGGTGGTGTACAGTGAGTT